>NW_027069525.1:0-274154 GCF_002906115.3 Quercus suber | reverse complement strand
GTTTCATGTTTCTAAAGTTTTATAACAGGGACAATTCGTGGCTTAACTTTGAGAACCTTAAAAGCATTATGCATAAGTGTGTCGACAAGTAGCTATTGCATTTACTTTTGTCCCATCAGAGGACACCAAAGGAACCATGCAAGTTCCTGCCTCATGGATTTGATGGCTATAAAAAATAGCATATGACCTCAGTGGTGCTTATGGCACACTACCTCCTTGTTTGCATTAATCCTATGCACTCTTTTTACCATAAATTATTTCAAGATATATTTGTTTAAGATTTGTAACAAAGATTTCAATGGATAACTGGTTGGTATATAATATTTTTGTTCATCATAACTTATTTGAATGGGTTTTGAAAGTCATGCCCCTAGAATGATTTGGAATTTTAAAATAATATGAAATTGGTAATGACTATTATTGTATGTGACCTGATGTGAGTATATGCAAATTTGGTTAAGGTTAGTATTGTTGGCATTTCATATGCAAAGTTTTGTGATTGATGTTGATTAAGCATTATAAATTTGTCACTAACACAATTGCACTTGATGATCTATAGGTTGACAATGATCCATATAAATATATATTATGGTGGACCCCTTAGCAATGCCAACCCTTATGACGGATTCTCATTTCAAGGTCCAGGTATCCAGTGCTGCTATATGATGATACGTCGTAAGCTAAAGACCCTGAATGAGTTGAAAGTAAAAATTATGGAAGAGTTGCAAGTGAATCATGCTTTGCATGACTTACATATTACTTTCCGTTCTCCACATGAAATCCTCAATCAATGTATTGATTACAGATATATGGCGATAACAGAGGACAAACATGTAAAATTCATGTTTAGTAAGATGCAGAAATGGGAACAAGTAGCAGATTTTGAGTTGTACGTCACTTTGGAGCCGCGTGCGGAAGTCGGCATAAAGGAAGAAATTGTACAAACAACTACATCTCTACAGTTTGCAGTCCTAGATGATCGATGCACCACATTGGGAGGCTATAGACCCCCTTTTCAAGAGATACCAACAACAATTGAGAGCGAACCTGGAAATAGATATGAAGATCAATTTTGTACACATCGCGGTGAATCCTTTACAGTTCCAGTAGTTGAAGATGAAGGCAAAGACTGTTTTAAGGAAGATCTTGATGATAGAGATGAGTACGAAGAGAGGATTTAGCGAGACGACTTTGACAGGGATGTTGATGACCATGAAATTACTCTCATTCCTCATGTTGATGATATGGCTGAATGTGATGAAGATGATGCAGACATTAATGTTAGAGTTCAGCATGTTACAAATACGACCCCCGTTTATGAATCTCCTGCCTCATCATTTTATGAAAATACTTGGAAAAATATGGTTGATCCTGAAGTTGTTCAGCAAGCATTTGGTTCTTCTTGGAATGTGGACATGAATTTTGCGATAGGGTTGATTTTTGCAAATAAAGAGGCGGTGAAACGTGCATTAACAATTTACACTGCAAAGCACAATAGAAACATTATGACTAGTAGGTTGACCAAAAGTAGAATGTCTGTGAAATGCATCGATGAATCATGCATGTGGTACGTTGGGGCAGTCACGAAGCCTGAACATGGACTATGGATGGTCACATCTTATAGGGGTCCTCACAGTTGTATACCCCTTGCCACGGCCCTTAATGGTAGAATGATGGATTGTAATTTTCTTGCAGCAAAATTTGTTCCATTGTTGCAAGAAAAACACATAGCAACAATTTATCACCTTAGAGATTTCATTAAAGGAAAGTATTATGGGCATAAGCTTTCTTACTATAAGATATGGGATGCGAACCAACGAGCTATTACAAAGATATTCGGGGATTGGGAAGAGTCTTATCAAAGGTTGAGAAAGTTATTGTTGGCATACTTGGATCAAGAAACTGGCACCCGGTACTGGTATCACACCATACCCAATAACAAAATTCACATACACATTCAGATGGGGTGCTAATCCTAATGCATTTTACGCTTATGCTGTCTCGTATAGTGTTTAGTATGTGGGGGAGGGGGTACTGCATCTCCTTGGTAAGACTCCTCGTGTTGCTGCAAAGATGAAGTTACAACCAAATAATGGATTACATGAATTCTAATACCAACCATAACAGCAGTTACTCAATATTCATTACATTAAATGACTTGTCATACCGTAGGGCCAGCCTTGTGTCCTACTTTGTGACCACCTGTCCCACAAGGAGGTGCTTTTGTTGTGCGTTTAGGTCGACCTTGTGGAGGTGACTGTAACCTAACTATTTGCTTATTCTCATCATGCACATCTGACTGTTTTGCTTGACTCCCAACAACTGAAGATCCCACAACTGCGAGGGAGGATGGTGTAGCAGATGAAATGTGAGTAAGGCCCATAGTCATGGGATCTATATATAGTCCAGGAGTGGGCATGAATGACATGGAGTGACTATGAGGTGGTACATGGTCTATATGACCAATGCTGTACAAGGGGGATTAAGTGTGCATGACAGGAGGGGTCTGACTGAAATCATAGCTGAGATCAAAGGATGGCGAAGTAAATGAAAGATGAGCGGGGTCAAAAATTGTACGTGGGGTGTGTGAAGGGATCTCGGGGTGAGAAGATGCATGAGCGGTGGGTAGAGGGATCTCTAGGTCAGGAATTGCATGAGCAGTACGTGGAGGGATCTCTGGGGAAGGAGATGCATGTGGAGGTGGAGGGAACTCTAGGGCAAGAGATGCATGTGGGGGTGGAGGGAACTCTGGCACAAGAGATGCATGTGGGGGTGAAGGGGGATCTGACCTACTGACAACCTGATGGGGTGCAGCACACTGACCATGGCTATAGCTGGCACGAGTTGAGCTTGTGCTTGGTCGTCTAGTATCTTCTGGCACATCTGGATTTGCCCTATCGGTCTCTTCTAAGGGAAGTTGGGCAGTTATACGATGAAGGCGTTCCACTATCTTAAGTACAGCTGAAATATGCTTGTACTCAAGACTGCCTGTTGTATAATGCGTCAACATCTACTTGTGACTGGCAACCTACAAGTAAATAAATACAATTAGTACATCTAGCACAAAAATGGTGATACGCAACAAAAATTGAAAAGAAAGGTCAAAGCGATTACCATAATAAGAAATGAAGCAGTAGTGTGGTCGACGAACCTCTAAGTCACCCTACCGTACCAATCAAAGTATGGATGAGCAGGCGACATATCACCCTCTAGTCATGCTCTATGACATAGAGATCATGCTCGACTATTCCATACTTAGATATGGCCATAATGTTTGTCCCTCCAATTCACCGTTATCTTCCCCCTTAGGTCTATGGCATGAATGGCTTCATCAGTATCAACATATGGGGGGATTTCTTGTACCATCCCAAACTGACGAAGAACACAGTCTGGTGTATGTTTCTCTACTAGCCAGAAACATACAAGCGGCACCCTCGTCGTCCATATGTCCCTTCCTGCAACACAGAATGGAGGCAGGTGGGCTAATTCATCTTTATATGGTTCCCACACCACCTGAAATAGCCAAATAAAAGGGCAGCACATTATGCAATGTTCCATTATTTCGACTATGAGCTATTTTACAAGCAGTAAATACAATAGTCATAAACATAATGTAAAAGGATAAGAAGAGAATATTCAGCAGGTGGTCGGTTTTAATTTTACCTTGCCTTCCCAAATAGCGCACGATCGATGTTCTTTTAGAAACTTTAACACCGAATCCTCAATGGGACCAGGACCAAACTCATTAGGGATCTGAGTAGGAACAGCAGCCATACTACACGAAGTTTAGGGAGTCAAGAGTAATATAAGCACATGTTGAAGATAAATTGGCAAGGATCTTAATGTATAGCCTAATTTCTTGCACAAACGATAAGTATGACAATCAACCACAGGGAATAAAAATACATATAAAAAACTCAATATGCTACCAAAAACTCAATATGAGCTAATTAATTAAGCCTTCTACATTTCTTCATTATAAGCTTTGGGCCGGATGTAAAACAAAATGTAACCTTTTTTTGAAGGCAAGAAAATGAAAATGTAACTTTGAGTTGACTTGGGATAATCCTAATTCTTTGGGATTTATAGTGTCAAATTGGTTTATTTTTAAGTGGTAATTTAGTATAATTTAATTTATTTCTATTGGTTTATTTTGTTTAAAATATAAGCAGAACAAAAATATAACTATCTAAGGTGGCAAGTTGTTAATAGTGGATAATAAAATAGTATTTAATGATGAATTCTTATGAGATTCAATAATAATATGCGAACTCAACATGTGTGAAATTTGTTGTCAAAAATGTTATATCAATAACATTGCTCAATTTTATCACACAAGACAAGTTTCTCTATGTAAACTCCTAGAATTACACTAGGGTTCAAAATGAAGACACCCATCATATATATAATTTCTTCATTTGTGATCTTAATTCCTAACTGTGATTTAAATATGTAACTTCCCAAAAAAAAAAAAAAAGCTCTATTGAGCACATTTTATTAAAGGCCAGCTAGATGACCATAATCAAAATCCTACATTTTACTTGAATTGAACAAATCATTTCCTCACATAAATTTGGTCATACAAAGTTACAAATGCCTCACAGTATCAGAAATGGTATTTGCAGCAAACTGTACCCCCCAAAATCTATCAAGTCCAATGCATGCCAATAGAAAATCATCCATTACCAATAAACCCAGAAAAAAGAAATAATCAAAGCAAGCCCATATATAATGCTATCAGTTGCAAGGAATAGAGAGAGAGAGTCCTTACTTTTGTGGGGTAGTCGGAGCCAACCAAAATCAATGTCTGAGGGAGAAAGGCTGAGTGAGGCAGAGACGGAGTGACGGGAGCGAGAGGCAGCGACAGCGACGGAGCGATAGGGGATGAGAGTGAGAGTGAGAGTGAGAGAGAATGAGACTGAGAGTGAGAGGGAATGAGGACTAAGAGCGACAGCGACGGCGACTGAGCGAAAGGGAATGAGAGTGAGAGTGACACTGTGTGTTTTGAACTTAGTGTTTTTGAGTGCGTGCCATCTGTGTTTTTTGATGGACACGTGGATGGCCGAAAGGAAATCGAGTTCAATAGACTCGTTTTCCATAAACGAGTACAATGAACTTGATTTCCTTTAAACTAAATCGAGTCCAATGAACTTGATTTCTGCGCCCACAAACCAAGTCCAATGAACTCAATTTCTGGGCCTACGTGGACACTGTGTCCACCTCAGCTGCTAGCACAATAAGAAACTTGAGTGCAATATACTCGATTTTTAACCCAAAAATCAAGTCCTCTGGACTCGAATTGTTAAAAACCAAATATATTTGAAACTTTGCCTAACTAATAATATACTTTGGGTTTTATAGTTATTTAAAAAAAAAATCCACCATGGCAGCTGCAAGTGAGATCTTACCAAAAAAAACTCGAAACTCTCCAAACGAGACTCACATCACCACCGTCTATCACAAACTGGTCAATCAATCAAACAATGTGAATTTCTTTTTCTCTTTAATCGGGTCTACAAGATTAATGGGCCTGATCTTGCTCCCAAAGGCCCACTGCCCGGACCAAAAAGGCAGCCGCAAAGACCGGAGGGACAATCAAATCAACCTTGGACCTAACGAACAGGTGAGCTGGCAAGCACAGGATCTCTCCCGCCACATCTAACGGCAACCTAACGGATCCTTCCGTGTCACACAGCTTCGAGAACCGAGACATCGAAGATATCGCCGACACGAAGGCCACTTCTGGCGCGGATGAAGCCACCGCTACCGTTAACGTTAGGATGGTTGTCCATGTGGCCGCATATATAAGCAATGGCCTTCGGGAGCTGAGGTTTGAGAGTATTGAGGTGAACAGTGGAAGAAACATGGTTTTTGTTTGTGTTTGTGTTTGTGTTTGTATGTTAACGTTGGAATTGTGAAGGAGGAAAGAGTAGTGGGGTTTGGGACTTCGGTATGATTTCATTAGTTCCTAAATTTCATGGCTTAGATTCTGAAAATCCTTACCTACAATTTAAGGAATGTGAGGAGGTATGTCCTACCTTCTATGACCATTAGGTTTGTCCTTTCGAGGTTGCATATATGAAAGTGGGAATAGAAATATTGGTGGTAGCTTATTTGTTATTTGCTCTATCCATGATTTGTCCTTGAAGTGCTTTTAAGTAGGGCTGTCCAAGGACCCGCCGGACCGACCAACCCGCTGCCGCCGACCGGAACCCGACCCGCCGCCGACCGAACCAACTGCTCCGGCGGTCGGGGACGGATTTGATTCTCCGAAATCCGAGATCAACGGGTCGGAGGTCGGATCTCCTTCTCTCAAATCCGAGAAACCCGATCCGACCAACCTATCATTTTTCCGGCGAGATTTGAGATTTTTTTGGGAAGATTTAAGCTAGTGTTGTGAAATTTTAAAGCACTCGCAAGTGTACGAACCGTACCGAAGTATAGTTTGACAAGAACGAGGTCGAACCCACAGGGACTTGAATGAACGTAGGAAAATTAATTAAATCTTAACCAAATTAATCCTAATCTAGTTTAATAAAAATTGGTTGTTTTGAAATTAAATAAACTAAGCAAATAATAAAATTAAGCAAATAGTTAAACTAAGCTAGAGATATAAAACAATAAAAAGATGTAAACAATCAAGGGAAAGGAATTAAGGTTTTGGAATCCGCCTTGTTAATTTATATCAGCATATATTTATGATCATTAATTTTTCCCAACTCACTACATGATAATCTAGAAATCAATCTTGCTACCATGGAAAATATCATCATTAACACTTATGTTTAAAAATATAAAGCATATTCTTCTTCGCTTCCTAAGTATAAAATTAAATTATCAATTGTATTCGTAGCCAAACAAATCACAAGATATATCCAATTCTAAAAATCAAATCATAAATTGTATCCATTGACAGACAAATCACAAGCGATATCCAATTTTATAATCAAGAATTAACAAACCAAGCATTCAATTAATTAAGACAAATCCTAAATCATGAGAAAAACATGATTGAACTCATATCTAGAATCCCATCTTAGTCAATTGATATGAAGCAAGAACAATTTTAATCATTAAAGAACAATTATTGTGAAAAAAATCAAATCACATAAATATTACTAATAATCTTTAACAAGGTTTCATCCTCAACCTTAATTATAAGTTTAGCTACTCATGGTAATTGAAAGAAAACAAAAAAATAAAATACTAAACATTAAACTTAAACAAATAAAATAAAGAAAGAAATAGTCACAATGCTTGAGAAGAATCATAAAAGAAACTAAGTGCTGCTGCCTGCGCTCCAGTCCTAGCCCTTGCACCCACTTAAGCAATCTAACCTAGAGGCTTATATGTGCAAAAAAAAAAAAAAAAATAGCCGCCCACAATTCTCTAATCCTAATACAAGTAGAACAAGGATTTCATATTTCAAGCCACGCACTAACACTTCAGGCGCATGTTTTGGTGAAGTAATACGGAGGCCCACAACAACAATTCAATTAGCGATTGATTTCCAAAGCCCACCACGTTGACTTGTTTTCTATTGTGACAGACCTGTGCTTGATTGTAGTTTCTTCCTAGCAAACTTCATCCATGTTGAATTGCATCTTGGGCTCCTTCTTGAATTCACGCTTGGGCTGGAAGCTCTACTTCTTTGGGCTGAATCTTTACTTTATGGCAAGCTCTCCTCTCTTGAGTTTGCTTTATAATCGGCTTGACCCACCTAGCATTCAACTTGTGACTTGTTCAGCTTCTCAATTGTGAATGGCCTTTATTTTCCACAAAACAAATATATAATATATAATTAGTCACAAAATAATATAAAAATAAGGCTAACTATGCAAATCTGATGGTATTTTATTGTATATATTTCATCCACATCAGCTAGATCCGGCGAGATTTCGCTAGATTTGGAGAGATCAACCAGATTTCTACCATTTTTCAAAAAAAATTCGCTGGAGGTCTGCCGTTTTTCATCTTTTTTTCGATGGATTCTCGCCATTTTCCAAATAATCAACCCCGACCGATCCGCCCGAACTCTGTGGAAGCTCCGACCCGTTCGATCTGATCAACCCTCTGATCAGCGGTGGGTTAAAATTTGGGAGACTCGATCTGGTCGGGTCAGTTCTGGGTTGGGCACAAACCCGACCTGAACCGACCCGTGGACAGGCCTACTTTTAAGTTGAGAAATTATTACACAAAACACATGAGTTGCATATATTTTACTAGTGTTTGGTTGTGTGTTCAAAAAAAAAAAAAAAAAATACTGTGTTCTGTATACATGGAAACTTTATAGTACAACTTGCTTTAAAATTCTGGGCCACATGATGGGGATCTCTTTGAGAAGGAATAAAAGAATGTAATTCTTGTGGGCCATCTGGCATAATTTAGTTTCATTTTCCCCTTGACTTGGTTTGTTTATATTTTTTTTCTTCCTTATTTGGAAACTGTGAGAAACACACATGACAGTGTCATTCAGGTTTCGATGATGGAACGTGACTTCTATCTTGGAAGAATATTAACTGGACGCGTTTCTTCTGGAATCATTCGTGTTGTTGACAGAGTCCATGGACTTCGTAATAAAGATTCTGGAGTTGTGAAAATTGAAGAAGCTAAGGTGTGTATCTATCCTCATCAGACCTGTCCTTTTATGGTTTGTTAACTGGATGACAATGAGGCATATAACTTCAGATTCACTGGTACTTGCCACTATATGGGAACCACAAAACCTTCAATTTTCTTCATTTCTCTGCAGTGGCGGTGAATTTTCAAGGCTCTATAGTATTATTTCATGATGTGCACACACGCGCGCGCACACACACACACATATATAACATTCATGTCTAGAATGTGGATCCCATAGTGAGTATGACCAACTTCAACGGACATCCTGATCTCTATTGTTTTAACTCCCCTCCACTTTCTCATAGTATGCTACACAAATGGCAATAGGGTTGTGAACCTTGTTTCTTCTCCTGAAGTTATTACCTGTTATTTCATTTACTTTAAGTAAAGTTTATAATATGTGCAAACGATTCAAAAGAGTAATTGAATTACTTAAGCCAAATTGCCATTTAAATACAATTTATATAAGATATCTGATATCAATTATCGTGTTGATTTGCCAAAGACCTTAAAGTGTTGATTTCAATATAATACTCTATTTTTCAAACAATGTGTCTTGATCACAAGCATTACCGGTATTATATGGGTTGACTTTGTAGGTTTTGTCTTGTAGGTGGTGAAATTAATGAAAAAGAAGGGTACGGCCATAGTTCCAATTGATAGTGCTGGAGCAGGTGATATAATATCAATGGCCGGTTTGGCAAGTCCATCAATAGGCCATACAGTGGCAAATGTGGAGGTAAATGAATGCAATTTTTATTGTTCCACAGAGTCATTTATGTTCTGTTTTTGCTTCTTTTCTCCCATGATAAAGCATGAAGAAGCCCCAACCTCGAATTTTGAGGTCATTGACGGTTTTTGTTATTCCATTTTGGCACCATGTTCTTTGAATTGGCCAGTATGTGTTATCTTAGCACATAAGTTGATGTGGTATTTCAAATTAAATGAAAAAAGAAACTGACACTGTTATGAAAATATTATTTTCCTTATATCGTGGGCCCAGACATGAGTATTGTGTTTATACAAGGACATGAGGTGTTGGACATGACCACTCTTGGATATTAGGTGCTACAGAATGTGACATTGTAGGAAAATAATCATTCTAACCAAAATAACTTCTATAGTTCTGCCCAAACCAGAGTTCATTCTATTCATTCAGATCAATCCAATCAATTTTGGGATAAATGAAGGTAATTTTGTCATTTAACACGTGGCTTATAGTTATAATAGGAGAGAAAAAATAAGGACAAGGAGGAAAGCTGAAAATTGGGAGATAGAGGAGAGAAAATGGAGAAAGGAGAGAAAACTAAAGATAAAATTAGGGATTTCACTATTATTTGTTCCTTAATTTTAATTCAAATTGAAAGATTATTAGTTACTATCAACCTTTCAAAGGACAAATGGATAAAACTGACCATGGTTCTAGTATAGTGGCATTAATGGAGGAAAAAAAGTTTGATAGTGGGTTGGCTTTCTAAAATAATGTAATTTAGATCAGAGGTCTAAGTCTAAGGCACTCAAGAATTTCTTTCTGGAGTCACAAAGAATTACTCTGTTTGAGGATCTTTTTGAAAATCTAAAGATTTCTAAATATTTTCCATGTTTTTGTGCTCCCCATGTTCATCTTGCAATTTTTGCATTTAGGGTTAGTACCTTGTTCACACACACAAATACACATGCTAGGATTTGTATGGACATATGGGCATTAATTTGGCTATGGAACCTGTATTTTTGGGTAATGATGTTGTCATCTTCAACGTCATTTTTAATGGTATATATATATATATATATTCAAGTTGTAGATGATAGTCTACATTATAGTGTGTTATTTGCATTTTTCAGTTATAATCATTTCAGTGTTATATTTATTGATAATCCAAATAAATAATATGGATGTTTTTTGAACTTATGATTTTATTTGCCAAGGTTATGACGGCATTGCCCACTGTTGAGTTGGATCCCCCGACCATTTCTATGACTTTTGGAGTCAATGACTCTCCATTGGCTGGTCGTGATGGTACCCATGTGACTCATCATTTTTTCCTTTCTTGTTTCTATCAATTGCAATATGTGTTGTTATTTGCTCTATTTGCTACCATTTATGTCTCAGTAATGCATTCTGTTGATTTTTTGTTACCGTGTTCTTAATTTTCTGGGAAGATTTTCCTTATGCTAAGAGGAAAAGAGAGAAGTCCAAATCCTTTGTTCTGTAGACAATGCATGAACAAATATGATACTAAATTGGAAAATTTACAAAAGAAAAGAAAAAATGGATTTATACATGACAATGACATGGCGATTTGTGCTTGTGCATATGACAATGACATGGTGATTTGTGTTTGAGTTTGTGTGCGTACCCTCTCATTGTTCTGTACCTTTTCTCATTTGAAAAGAGAATGTTTTATTTTAGTTTGACCTATGGGGGAGTATACCTGCCAGTGCTTAAACAATACAATTAATTTTTATTTTTTATTTTTCTTCTATAAGAATTATTCTTCTCTTATTTCTAATATTTTCACCATTGGTAGCCTTGCTGTACCATCTTTCTCTTTGTAAAGCAATGTGATCAATGTTGATTAAATTTGAGCTTATGGTAGGACCTTGGTGTACCATCTTTGCATTTCGTGGTATTTCCAATGGAGATGTTTAGGGTTCAAATTCCACGTCCCCTCCCTCTTTCACTTAAAATGAATAAAAAGAAAAGATCTGAGATTAATCAAAGCTAAAAAAGATTTCTACCACCTCTAGATCATACTTTTGGCATTATGGGAACTGTATGTGAGGGGAGCTTCCTAAACTGTATTCAGCCTTTTGGACCATGTTTGTTTTCACTTTCTACTTGATGTATTAATTATTCTTATGCTTTCTTTGTTTTTGATTTGCTTCTGATGTCACACCTGAGATTCTGACCACAATAACTTTCCAAAAAAAAAAAAAAGACATTCTGACTGCAATAAGCATTAATTTGTATTCTGCTGAACAGTTGCCAAATTTTACACAACCTGGCCATTACCACATGGAACTATTTTTATGCCATCCGAAAGTGAAGCGTTGCAATTTCTTTGTAAAGAATCCCATAACAGCTTCCCATGTGCAAATACATTAAAGAATTTGCAATTTGCTATATGCTAAACAAAACATAACCAGGCCTTTATACAAACTGAAGCGTTGATAATGCAATCTTTCTTTTCCTATCTAAAGCCTCTCAAGGTACTGTTTTCATAATATGTGATGTGGCTACATTTTAAATTAGTTGTACTTGATCCTATTCTTGTGAGGCTTCAGATCTTGCATTGTTTTCTGTCTGATTTCACTTTGGGTCGCCCCTTAATTTTTCCGTGCAGTACTCACCTTGAATTGAATGCTTTCTTCCTCAACATGAACATTTTAAGATATTTGTATGTTTTCTTGTGTGCTCTATAATATTGTTCTAAATGAGGTGATGTGCTACTGCTGATGTATTTATAGTTGACTGGAGGGAGAATTGGCGATCGGCTAATGGCTGAAGCAGAAACAAATCTTGCCATAAATGTTCTTCCAGGCTTATCAGAGTCATATGAAGTTCAGGGGAGGGGAGAACTTCAACTGGGTTTGTTCCTATCTTTCTGTATAATTTCTAAAGATTGAACCCCCCCCCCCCCCCCCAAACCAAAAAAAAAAAAAAAAAGACATTCTGACTGCAATAAGCAATAATTTGTATTCTGCTGAACAGTTGCCAAATTTTTTTCCTATCTAAAGCCTCTCAAGGTACTGTTTTCATAATATGTGATGTGGCTACATTTTACATTAGTTGTACTTGATCCTATTCTTGTGAGGCTTCAGATCTTGCATTATTTTCTGTCTGATTTCACTTTGGGTCGCCCTAAGGAATTTCTCAGTGCAGTACTCACCTTGAATTGAATGCTTTCTTCCTCAACATGAACATTTTAAGATATTTGTATGTTTTCTTGTGTGCTGTATAATATTGTTCTAAATGAGGTGATGTGCTACTGCTGATGTATTTGTAGTTGACTGGAGGGAGGATTGGTGATCGGCTAATGGCTGAAGCAGAAACAAATCTTGCCATAAATGTTCTTCCAGGCTTATCAGAGTCATATGAAGTTCAGGGGAGGGGAGAACTTCAACTGGGTTTGTTCCTATCTTTCTGTATAATTTCTAAAGATTGAACAAAGAAAGAGACTTTTTTTTTTTTGGCCCACAAGAGTTTTTTTGATCTTGCATCTCTTCTTTTGGTTGTTCTTACATTTGAGTATATGTTGAATTTAGTTTCCTTTCTGGGTGAAACAGGTATCTTAATCGAGAATATGAGGCGTGAAGGATTTGAACTGTCTGTCTCACCGCCAAAGGTCATGTAAGTTTTCAATATGCTGGAGACCTCGATGTTCTAGAACCATAAATGTGAAAGTTGATCACAGAAACATATTGATTACAAACATGTAGACATTCAATCAAACTTAGTAAGTGTGAGTTAATGTGTTCACTGCTGCCGGTCAATGTATAAATTGAGGGAACCGGGGGTGTGTTTTGTGGGGGGGTGGGGGGTGTGGGCATGACAAGTTTAAGAGTTGGAAGGTTGATTTTATTACATCGATTAAAACTCTCTTTTTTTCTTTGTAGTTTTTCCCAGTTTTTGATATCATAAGGTGCCTAGATTTGTTCATATATTTACATAATCTTCCTTACCAATAAGCTTCTTATTCTCAAATTCTCAATGTTCCTGTACTGTACCAGGTATAAAGCTGAAAAGGGTCAAAAGCTGGAGCCAATTGAAGAAGTCACTATTGAGGTAAAAATCTCTCAATTTGCAGCAGTTTTCTCTTAAGAATAGAGTTCTTTAACATTTAAAATGTGATTTATAGGTAAATGATGAGCATGTGGGGTTAATAATGGAAGCCCTATCTCATAGGCGAGCTGAGGTTATTGACATGGGTCCTGTCCCGGGAAATTTTGGCAGGACTAGGTTGTCTTTAACCTGTCCTTCCAGGTTAGTGCCTAGTTATACCTTCAGCGTGCACACATATCTAAAAAAAAAATAGATATGTTTTTAAAATATTTGTAATGTGTTGCGGGAATATATTACAAGTTTCGTGATATATATATGTATATATTACAAGTGTCATGTCCAATACAAATGGGGACATATAAATGACCAAAGAAACCCAGAGAGCATTAAAGCTAACTGGACAGTATTCTTTTTCTTTATTGCAACCCCCTCCCATCTTAGGGTTTGGAGCGATGAATAAAAAACACCCTGCTAATAATCCAATCTTTTTGTTTCTAAGTAAAAGGTTGTTTCTTCATGATATATTTTATAGAGATTTTTTTTCGTAGTCTTGAAAGGAAATAAATAATTTCTTTTTTGTGTTCTTCAGGGGTCTTGTTGGTTACAGAAGTGTGTTTAGCAGCGATACACGTGGAACTGGATTCATGCACCGTGCTTTCTTGAGTATGCATGTTCTGCTAAAGATATTTTTGCATGTTCTTTTGAACATGTTTATGTCCATCTCCTTTTTCATTTTCGTCCATCACCTTTTAGGTCTTCCTCATAACTTGGTATCATATCATTGGGTCATCAACATGGGTGCCAAATTTTCTTTCAACTGACCTTGGCTAACCCAGATTAAGAAACACCAAGTTGAGATACATGTGCGCGGGGTCTTACACGCAGCAATTCCATATTAGATTTCAAAGAATCACTTAAATTTTTAGCACAATTCTTTGCAATTCTTTTAGTTTACTTTTGTCTTCATCCTCGTGAACATAAAGTAACTTAGTCTCTTTATAATATATCGTTACTAATAAAAAAATAGAGATACATAAGGCAGAAATTTTCCATAAATCTAATATGAGAAATTGGATTTGTAATTTATTGAGTTCTGAGTCAGATTGGTTTTGTAAGTAGATATGTGATTGTGGCTCTGGTGTGGTACCTGCTCATTACCAATCTGTCCCAATATTCTGTTTTCTTCTGTTTAGAACTGATTTGATCCAAGATGTAAAGAATAGGGTGATCCCCCCCCCCCCCCCCCCGCTCTCTTCTCCCCTCCACTACCCTTTTGTTACTGTCATAAGTAATTTCCTGACCTTGAATACTTGTGAGATTTATTAAGTTCCTTGTCTTCATGGTTTATTTTAAATATTTTGATCTTCTCACTTTTTAGCTGTTTAGTGTTGTATCCTTTCTAGGAATCTTCTTCATTCCTACCACTATCTATTTTTGCAGCCTACGAAAAATATCGTGGTCCTCTTGGAAATGTTCGGAAAGGAGTATTGGTATGTTTATCTATTGCCTTTCTGTTATGTGATGGCTTGACTTGATTTAGCTTTTCTTTTTAATTACCATAGCAAAAGAATGAGAGGGTATGAATGGCTGACTGGAAGATGTTCAGATTTCCATTGGCATTTGCATTACTGCTGCAATGTATCTTTTCTGTTGCATCATGGATCTTTGGTGTTCGAATTTAAAGAACTTGCTCTTTTTCTCCCCCCTCCTCCCCCCCCCCCCCTTTTAACTTTTTGCGTATTAGGAACGTTAGAGCATTATATGCATAGATACATACATACATTTGTATATGTGTATGCCTTCTTGGATGTAATCTTTAATCATATTGGTGACAGTATGATCTTTTGACCATGATATACAGTTTAAAACATAAAATATATTGAAAGGGAGTTCTAAATCCCTTTGTGCCTAAACTCAAGCTACACCTTGCTGTATAACTAAATTTATGATTGGGTCAATTTATGATTGTGGGGGGATATTTATTTTGTTGTATTATGGCGTGGCTGATTGAAGTAGATCTTGAAGCTGATTGTGCTCAGATTTCTATCATTTTTTCAGTCATGAACCTGATTGTATTTTGTGCTCTACATTGTACAGGTATCAATGGGCTATGGTACAATTACAGCTCATGCACTGATGAGTTTAGAAGCTCGTGGAACTCTCTTTGTGACTCCTGGGATGGAGGTTGTTAGTTTTGCTAATTTACTTTTGTTTGTCCCTGTGCTTTCTAACTTCCATTAGTTGTTAACTATATGTGACTTATATAGGTCTCCTGCTTTTATATTTTATTATAATCTATAACTACATTAACTTCCTCTGAATAAAATACAGTAAATTTATCTGAATTAAATCAAGCACATTCTTGCCAGTGAACTCTAGCTGAAATGGTGCTTCCCTTGTAGAGCAAGGTGGAGGGTGAGATCATAGATTCAAGACCCACTTGGTGCGTGTGTAACTTATTAATAAAAAAAAATTCATTCACATTCCTGTGGGGGGGTTTAAATAAAATTAAAGTCCTGAATTTCTATAAAATTTTCCATAACATTGCAATATGTGCCTTGATTGACAGTACCATTGCACCTTTTAATTGCTATATGTGGGGTGGTCATGATCATGTATCTGAAATGCTGTTAGTTTTGCTGGTATTGCCATATTTTTTTTACACCAGATACAAGGGGGACTCTTATTTGTCCCACAATGCCCACTTCATGTTTGAGAATGATGAAATAGCAATAGGAAGAGGCAAGGGCAGCATTATTGACTGACTGTTTACATAGCCAAGAAAATTATGACTGTCTGCTTGTTCTGCACTAATTGGCTCATAATGGATGGCCAGGGTTATTGGTCCTCTTGATCCTCTTGCCTTCCTCCAATAGGATGATATGGATGGTATTTGGCAATGACATTTTATTAAAAGAGATTAAACAACTCAAGGAAGTTTGAAATCCACAGCTACCTTAATATGTAAACTGTCTTGCATTAATTCCTGTTCTCTTGTATGAAGCAAAGCTGATTGTTTGACTCTTTGGTGTACAGACATATGATGGCATGATTGTTGGTGAACATTCACGGGATACAGATCTAGATGTAAGGAGGACTTATACCTTTCATTATCTCCATTTGTTAAGCACTAGTGACTTAACTTGCAATGATTGCTATTGTGCAGATCAATCCAAGTAGGGCTAAAGAACTTACTAATGTGCGTGCTGCTAGCAAGGATGAGAATGTGAAGCTATCACCACCTCGTCTAGTACGTATTTATTAGCCATCGTGTTATGTGTTTCTATTTCCTCCAGTGGTTTGTGTGCTAATATGCCTAGAAATAAGTGTGATTCACTAGTAGATTGAACCCATTTAGGGCCTTTCGGTCTTCATTTATGCCAAAATAATTGACTGGATATTCTTTTGATAAGATAAGAAAAAAAACATTAACTGGATATTTTTGATCATCCTTCATGAAAACTCTCATACAACATGAAGTGTGACTGTTTTGTATAATTTTTGGCAACCGTGTTGAATTAGTGAAGCTACCTTGTTATGAAGTTTTTAAGTTGATGTTGAAAGCAGTAAGAGACTTTTTATGGTCATGAGTGAAAAGCTTCCCCACCTTCACATTTGACATGTACGCAGTTGCTAACCTGAATGTATTTGGGTGCAGATGACTCTTGAAGAAGCCATTGGCTATGTAGCTTCTGATGAGCTTATTGAGGTAAGTAGCAATTGAATTATTTTATTTCTCTTTTTTCAATTAATAATCGAAACTACTTCAGTTCTCCTGTATCCGTTTTATACAAGAAATTAATTTTATTTCAGGCCTTTCCATTTCTTCATATATTTTTGTTGTTACTGTTATACCATCGATGTTAGTATCCTAGCTTTATTGCAGACCTCCCTAATTCTTTTTCAAATTTTACAACAAAAAATGTGTACCCTTGAAATGAGCCACGACTCAAATAACATAAGAAGTCTTGGGTTCACTGTAGGGAAAGGGTGTACGTTTTTGAGTTCTGGTGAATTTTGTTGCTGATAGTGGCTTTTTAATTTGTTTGGTCTTGTTATTCCTGGATTTTAATTTATTTTTTTGGGGACCAAATTACTGGCTATGATGCTTTTCTGATATCATCTTATGTTTTATGTGAAGGTAACACCAAAGGCCATTCGGTTAAGGAAGAAATACCTGGATGTTAGCAAGCGCAAAACCATGAGTAAAAGGCCAAAGGAGTGAAGCATTTTTTCTTGATACAGTTTTGTAACCTTATTATTATTGATTGTACCATGAGCTAGCTGGCATCTCCTTCCCCCCCCCACCCCCAAAACATAAGAATGAGGTGAAGGGTGCAATTGTGACCGGATTTAATCGATGCACGTGTAACTTACCAAACAATAAGAAGGAAAAAGAAAAATAAAAGAAAGGAAAAGTAGGGTAGTTTTTGTACTCAATTCTTTTTGTTTGCCTCAGATTAGGTGATATGGAACATTGAAATCATATTTCATAAATGATGAGCGAGAGTTGATGTATTTATAAGAATCAATCATGGTAGTGAGATAGTTGCTCATTTTTTGTCATATAATAGCACACATCTTTGTTCGGAGGTATATTACTATTTTTTAGTTACAGGACAACCCTCTCTATCTGTGCATCTTTGCTGCAATCCATTAATGTGCTCTAGTTCAACCGACACTTTCTCCTCCATGAGTAATTTGTTGGTAAGGTTGTGGGTTCAAGACCTGCAGGTTACATTTGTAACTTTCCAATTAAAAAAAAAAAAAGAAAACCTTTGCTGCATTTCTTACCATAACCTTTAGTGTTGTAGTTTTTGTTTGTTTTCTAAAGATAATTTGATTTTGCCCATACATATTTACTGATTTTAATGTAAAGAAAAAGAAAAAAGAAAAAAAGATTAGTGCTATATTGCTAGCAACATTGACGTTAGTATGAAGTGAATTTGCTGTTTCATTTTAGGACTTGGAAAACTGTAGGATAAAAATTGTCGGCACCTGGAACCTTTAGCAGTGAAATAGCATTCATGTATCGTATAATCGTACCGGATATTGTGGTTGTAGAACCAAGGTTATATGATATAGCTTAAGAAACTGCTGCAAGAATTTCTTAGATATCCTAGAGATTGTGATTGGATGAAATAATTTATATTTGAATACTCTAAAATGATGTGACTTAAACTTCATAATTCTAAAATATTCATTAATTTCATTCTTTAGGCATCTCATTTATTTAAGCTAATAAAAATTGCAGTAACATTTTATTTAAAAAAAAAAAACTAACAATTTATGTACTTTGACAGAGTGTGTGTATATATATATACCAAAAAAAAAAAAAAATCATTCATAAGAAAATCCAAAAACAAAATGTAAATCAAGGCAATTGGAGAAAAAGAAACTAACAAAGAGCCATTTTCTCTAGACTTACTACGGGATTCGTCGGGGTGAAAATGGAAAGTGAAATATAGGGAAATGAGAAGGAAGAAAAAAAATGTGATTTTTTATTATTTGATTGGAGTAAAAATAAGAGGAAAGAAAATGATGTTGATAAATCCTGAAAAAACAGTAGGCTGAAAATCTCGGGCGTTAGTGATCTTGAAGCCAAATCCTGAAAAAAAAAAACAGTAGAATTAAAGGAGACCGGTGGAGGCCGGCCAAGAATCTTTCGATGGTAAAGTCAATCCTTATTACAAGCCAAAAGAAAGTATTTTTAAAGTTCTTTGTTTTTTTTTGTAAAAAAATGTTTCTCATACCTTACTTCTTCATTTAGGAATGCTTATATAGTATTCATGGAACGGTTACTCATTTGACAACCATTCCTGTTATTGAGAAATTTAGAAAATTATAAAATAATTTCCATAACTATCATGGAAGTTATCTCATTGAGACTTGTGCTCTATGACAATTAATGGAGGGTTTGGTTCGTAACGACGCAACCCATCCTTTACGTTTGGAAGAACTTAAGTCATCAAAAGCTTAAGGTCCAGTAACCTTGTCCGTCCATTACTAAGGACGGACGAGGCTTTAGGGACGAGCATAGGAGGGACGAGTATAAGAGGCATGAGCGTAAGAACCCCTCATCCCATTCTTTACATTTTGTCATGGATGGCCCATATGGACGAGATAAAACTTAGCGCATTTTCTTTACACTATCAGTTGCCCCCTTATCCATGGGTCGTCCAAGGAAATATAGTAACATCATTCCTTGGTTGGACGAGCTCATCTTCATAATCAGATGTGCCACGTGTCATAATTTCATTAGTGGCTAGTCACATCGATTAATTTTTTTGAGCGTTCGCCACGTGGCATCTTTTGGTGGCTGTGTTGTTTTCGATGTTTAAGTCCACGCCCTATAAATAGTGGAATCCCTCTGATACCCTTTGCATTTTTGAAATTTTCTTCCCTGACATTCCTTGTCTAGAAGTTTCCGCGTCTTTAGTCTTCTTCCGTCTAGAGCCAAGTATTCTCTTGCTTCTTGTCTTTAGGTTTTCCTTATAAGTATTTATTAGAATGTCTGAAAATATCATTTCCTCGTCTAGCAATAGCTTAGATCATGCCATAGATGAGTATCATGACACCACTAGTTATAGTGGATCTAGCAGCAGTACTGATAGTAGCAGGGGGAATACCATGGACGAGGAACATGTTTCCAGCATCCCTGGATTTCCTATAGACGTTGTTCAGGAACGACTTAGAGAGAGGGCAACCTCTGGGGTTCAGGCTGGCACCTCGACGAGTGTTCTTTCGTCCAGTCCTTTGGACGAGGAAGAAACTGTTTATAGTTGTGTAGTTGGTGTCAATTTAAAAACCTACGAACAAAGATTTAATAATCTCAGGAAGTGGTACCAAATTATAGACGAGCTTAACCCCAGGTTGGCCATTCATGGAGAGTGGTGCTGCAATCCTCATTTTGGGATTGGCGTCTATGAAGCCTATTTTTTAGGTGGGTTAAGATTACTGTTAAATGCTTTTGCCAGGGAGTTGCTTACCAGATTAGGTTTAGCAATGTGTCAATTCAACCCTAATGCATGGAGATTGATTATCTCCATGCAAATTTTATGGAGGGAAGTATTTGGAGAAGATCGTCCTATCACTGTGGACGAGTTCCTCTTCTGCTATAAATCCTCGGAAATTAGTCAATCTTTAGGTTTTTATCAATTTACAGCTAGGGGTGCAAATTGTAGGCTAATAAAGTCTCTGGCCTCGTTTGACAGAAACTGGAAGACGAAGTTTATCTTCGTCTCTACTTTTTGGGCTGGAAATCCTATGGACGTGGGTAAGGATCCTTTTGGCCCCTATACTAGGGACTTACAAAACCTTCGTCCTGAAGGTATGCCCTTATCCTTTCTTTTTTCTCTCTCTTTTTTTTTTTTTTTTAATTTTATTATTATTTTTTTTAATCTTTTTGTTGATTGTTTTACAAAAAAAAAGCACTAACAATTTATGTACTTTGACAGAGTGTATATATATATATATATATATTTGCCCAAAAAAAAAGTCATTCATAATAAAATCCTAAAACAAAATGTAAATGAAGGCAATTGGAGAAAAAGAAACTAACAAAGAACCCTTTTTCTCTAGACTTACTATAGGATTCGTTGGAGTGAAAAATAAATAAATGAGAAAAAAGAGAAAAATGTGATTTTTTATTATTTGATTGAAGTAAAAATAAGAGGAAAGAAAATGATGTGAATCAAGTTTTTCACTTTGAGTCCTCCGTTTATTTTCCTGCTTTCAAATTGGATAAAAACAATGGCATAGTAAAAAAATTACTTTCGCCTTTTTACTTTCACTTTAATAATAAGGGCCACTTTTCTATCCAATTCGAAAGGAAAATAAGTCCAAATATATTTTTTTAATGCTTTTTTATACTCAAATACAAAAAGAAATAAATGATTTTAAAGAATATATAAAAAAAGTTGATAAATAAATGAATATAAAAAAGGTTGGTTTACCTTTTATTTATTTTCACTACACTATTACTTTACGTCATTAGACCAATCCTGGAGGAGATCATAATAAATTTAAATTGGGTTTAAGTGTCTGAACGGTACAATCGCAGCGTCCATTCTCAACATCTCTCCTTTTCTCTCTCTCTCTCTCTGTTGGTGTCAGTGTGTGTTCGAAATGGAATCAGCATCAGCAACAGCAGCAACAGCATTAGAAGGAGGTGGAGGTGGAGGTGGAGGAGGTAATACGCTATCAGAAATATACCAGAATGCGAAGAAGCTACAATTGAGAAGTCGAGACGCGCTGGAGCGAGTGGAGCGTGTGGAGTACTCGAGCGGTGGCAATTTGGAGTCACAAACCCCAGAACTGTCTGCATCCATCAAAACAGACCTCACCCAAATCCAATCCCTCTGCGTCCAGATGGACCGCCTCTGCCGCTCTCTCCCCTCCAAGTCCCACCGCGATCTCTGGAAACGGTACTGTACTCTCTTCTCTCCTTCGCTTCCCTTTCATACTTATTACTTAGGGTTTCAATTTATTAGCCATGCATATTGGTAGATTTTCAAATTTCATGAATTATCATTTTCAAACATTTGAATATTTATTTTTATTAACGCGAGTGCACAACCCTGCTGATGGTTGTTTTTCTAATAAATATTATTACTTATCAAAAGTAATTTACGTTTTTATTATCTTGCCATCTTTGCATTACCAGCATTGTATCTGAAATTTTTATGAATCTTTACAGTATATCATTAACTGTTTGGTGCAGTTTGATTATATGATCTGCAGTTGTGTAGATTTGTACTGTATATTTCAACCAATGCAGTGTTGATGCGATTTGATGATCTTTTATCTTGACTGGATGCAATGCAATTCTTTTTGTATTATGCAGAAAAGTGGAACAAGTAACAGAAGAGGCTGAATCTTTGAAACAAAGTTTGGATAAGTATTTCTTAAGGAATCAGAAAAGAACGATGGAAGCCAAAGAGAGGGCAGAATTGCTTGGAAGAGCTGTATGTAATATTTTTTTTTTGGTTGACGCAGCAAACCAGCAGAGAAAACTCTTTTTATTTGGAATCTAAATTTTTTTTTATATTAGTATCTTATGGAAATATTTTATGTTATAGAATGGAGAGTCTCATATTTTGAGAATATTTGATGAGGAAGCGCAAGCCAGGCAGTCAGTTCGTAGTTCTGCTAGGATGTTGGAAGAAGCAAGTTTAACAGGAGAGGCCATCCTGTCTGCAATGTCAGGTTCAAGGAACGTCTTAAGGTATTTGCAATTAAGCCCCTACATATCTATGTGTTCACCATTCTGAATCACAGATACATGTGTACATATAGTTTAAATGATAAAATATGGACTGCAACCAAATAAAAAATGAAAGATGGGAGTAATGGGACTGTGATATTGCAATATAAGCAAAACATTGTCCTATTGCATAATAACTTTTTCCCTTGAATTCCATTAAAATTTATCATGATTCTGTAGTGACTTGTTTGACATGCTAGGTTATTAGCTAGGAATATGCTTCTGTGTTCACTTATCTATGGTCCGATGGTAATTGACCTGGTTGCAGCTTTATGATTTGGTAGTGCTAGTGGTTTTAATTTTTTTTTTTCTTGAGTTAATAGATTTAAATTCTTATGTAAATTTCTCTTACATTCATCAATAGATTTGATGGCGTTCGTGTTGAAAATATACCCCACCCCCCCACCCCCAAAAAAAAAAAAAAAAAAATACCACCAAATGGGAAGTGCAAAGAAAGCTTTATCTTAATCTAGTCTTGTTGAATTTTGGAAGTCAATTGTATTTTTATTGGTCACTTAGATTTTATTTTAGGTCTTATTAGTTAATTAGGCTATTACTGTTTCATTTAATTTCCTGGTATTGAAGTTATTTTTATAATTCAATAATTTGGATTTCCTAAGTTAACTAGAATTTGGGTCAAGTCATAGTCTATATAAGCATATTACTGTACTCCTAGGGAGACAGTTTACAGTTTGATTAATAAAACTTCTCTTGGAGCTTCAACCCAAAACCTAAGTCGGTCATTGAGCCCAAGCCGCCTCCAAGAGCCTAGATTGCAACCCAATATTTTTTATATTAAAACACACGCACACACCAATGACTAAGACTCAAATAATCACCCTCTAGCCGCCGCAACCCAACTGCCACAAACTTGACCATCAATCCACACCCAAGTCGAAACCCTTTCAAACCAAACACCTTACAATTCATTCCACTAAACAGAAAAAGGACCAATCTCTAAAGACCCCAAATCGATGAACTTAGGCCTTCCTCACATTGGCGCCCTGCTTGTCTAATTCTCAGTGTATCACAGTGGCTCCAAATGTTGTCCATGAGCCCCCTCCACATATTGCTGATTCTTACCCTAGATCTTGGCACACTGGTAGTCATTATTTTTGGACATTGTGAACTTCTCACAAGTTTTTGCACTCAAGGCTATATACACCACTCAGGTATTAAGAACCTAACCCTACAAGTTGCAAGCCCGGACCCTAACCCAGAGCCCAACCTACTTGCTGGACCCAGGTCTGCAAGCAGTTGAACCGGTGAGCCATAGCTATTATCCTAGCCCTATGAGGGCACTAGTGAGCATTGAGCCGGGGCTGTGGGGTTTTTTCCAAAGTGCTTTTCATTGCAGGACTTGAACTTGGAACCTCCACCTCCCAAACTACATTGGAGCAAGAATGATGGCCGCTAGACCACCACCCTTTGTGGTGGTTACATCCTTTATTTTTATTTTTCTTCATCCTGCATCTCAAATTCCTCCCCCACAACCCTTCTTCTCTCTTCAAAATAGAAGCTTACAAAATTGGCATGCTTTATTATTGTGTGTATGTGGCATTTTTGGTCCCATTGAACTTCTCTTGGATAAAGCCATAAATGATTGAGATTTTGAATATTAATTGGGTATTGTTAGATATGCTGCATGAGAATTTGGAATTCTTATATATATATATATATATATACACATAAATAAGTTCACGTTACACTTGGTGTAACTTTACAATAATTACACATTTTTTGGACTATTAATTACTATTAGATCTAAGGGTCAAAAAACACACTTGGTAATAGCATTATTGCTCTCTAGAAATTAGCCAATTAAGCATTAATTCTTCTTAATAAATTAAATAATAAAAAAAAAAAAAAAACAGCATTAACGTTCACTCTTCTCCTCCTCATCATCTTCTTCCTCTCTCACATCTTTCTTTTTGATTTCTTTATGGTACTGTCCTGAGGTACTGGAAAATTTTAGAAATACATGGCCAAAGTCACTATTGTTTTAGAGAATGATTGTTGAGGCTGAGTATTTCTAAGGATTAAAAACATAGACAAAGTCAATTAAAAAAAATTAGTGCTCTAACAACATTATGTTTCAGCCATGTCATCATCTCCCACCATGGTCTTTTGAAAGATCTTAAAAAATATGGGCTCTCTTTCATCAATATATGCAAAGCATCAAGGTTTATGTCAAAATAGGCTAGTACTTTTGTGGCATTATTTGTCTTTGGATAATCAACACTCAACAGCAACATTCCAAGGACCACCATGGTTAATGTCCTCCATGATAATATGATATGGCCCCACAGTCTTCTCCAATGCTCAACACACCCCAAAATAACAATTCAATTGCTAACCTCTACAACGAAAGTCACGGAAAACCTAAGTTGCTAAATATACAACCAACATCTATCTTGCTCCCTCATGATTTGTTTCAATGAGAACAAGAAGGTGATGTGAGATAGGAAGATAGGAAGAAGATGATGACAAGGAGAGGAGTGAAAGTTAACGTTGTGTTTTTCATTTTTTTTTTTCCCCCTTTATTAAGAAGAGTTAATGCTTAATTGGCTAATTTCTAGAGGGCAATAAGAACATTATTATGAGTGTTTTTTGACCCTTAGATCTAATAGTAATCAACGGTCTAAAAAAAGTGTATCGTTTGTGAAGTTACACATGATGTAACTCTAAGCAATATTACACCACCCAATAACTTGTTATAGAATTCATATTTGAGAATCCCACTATTGAATTACATATTCAATATGATCTTAATATTCATGCCAATTTTCGTGTTATTTGGATAGCATTTACCATTCGATCCATAAACTTGTTTTTTATGCATTATTTTAAACTACAAAAACTTAAATTTAAACAATAAATTAATGACATGACTATTAATTTTTTATCATTTAGAAATTTTGCAAGCATGAAGATTATACGAAGATAATATAATTTAACGATAGATTTGTCAAAATTTGCATCTAATTAAAAAATATTGGATAATGTAATATTACTTAAAGTTATACTAGGCTGAACTTGAACTCAATGTATATATATATAAGGAATTTGGATATCTTAATTATTATGCATGATTCAGTTTTTAGTAGTATGGTCTTTAATCCTTTGGACTGAGGTAGAATACCTAAAAGAAAACAATGGTCTAAATTGTTGGGATAGCTCATGTCTTTCAATAAATAATGGTTTGTAATGCATTGACATGAGGTTGCGCCTGAGTCCTGATGCAATTGAGTACTGCTGATATGCTTTTTCCTTCGTTCAGAATGCACATCGGAAAGCACTGGATGTCCTTAATACAGTGGGGCTCTCAAATTCTGTATTGAGGCTGATTGAGAGGCGGCACCGTGTTGATAATTGGATCAAATATGCAGGCATGATTTTGACGCTCGCCATTGTGTTCATCATTTGGAGGTGGACACGATGATCTACTCTTTTGGCTGGTATAGTTATGTGAGTTGTATTCCCTCTAGATGCCTTTTAATTTTTTGTTTTTACTTTCTTTCCCCTTCGGAGTGGAAGAGGTTGTACAAAGGCCAATTATGAGAACACACTTATATAAAATTGATTTACAAATGCGTCAATGCTCTCTTCAGAGCCTCCACGGAATACACAAACCGTTATTCATTTTCAGACCGATTTTGAGTAATTCAGTTTCCTGAGGTAATAATGCATAGTGGATTAATTGCACAAGAAGAGGGTAAGTTCAAAAAGAAGTTTGGAAACTCAAGGGGTTGGCTAAGTTGTTCTTAAGGCCTTGTAAGATTCCTAAGATCTTAAGTTCGAAACCTCTTGCTAGTATTTTGAGACTACCTTTCATGGATTTCTCCATGTAATAACTTAGTGCATGTAAGACGGAGGGCTGTGTAAACCCGAGAGAATAGTTTGATACTCAAAAAGGTTTGAATACTCTTGTTTGTCCAAAAAAAAAAAGTTTGGAGCTATGGATCCTTGAACTCTATAAACTATAAAGCACTAATATAGTTAGTTTGAAGCCATGGATCCTTGAACTCTCTAAAGCACTCTTCCTCTTCATTGCTGTCGCTTCAAATTTTGGATACTCGAAAAAACAAAATTTAGCTACAAAATTAATTGTAGTTTAAGATTATAACTTCCTTTAAAAAAAAAAAATTAAATTACCAACACTTTTCAATTTAGGTTATAAGTTGTGAACTGCGTGGGTTTTTAGAAATTTGATTGTTCTATCAACAAAGAAAGAGAAAAAATAAATGCATTTCAACCTTAATGTGGGACTCACCTTTGGCTTTTACTTGGGAGTTTAAATTCTATGATATTTCTATTCTTTTTTTAAGATGAAGTTATTGAGCACAACTTATTAGATATGAGTTGTTGGATGAAGACTTGGAAAAGAAGGTGGTGTATTATTTGAACATAGTCCTTTGGTAAAGGGCACAGAAATGGAGATGACTTGTCTTGATAGCCTATCTTTAATTTAATTCTCAAATACTTCATCTGTCCTACTTTTTTTGTCCTTTATTCTATTTTGAGATATCCCAAAATATTGTTCTGTTTCTAAAAAAAAAAGTTATTAATTTACTAATATTCCTATTTTACCTATATTAATTTACTAATTCAATTTTTTGATAAATTTTTTTAAGAGTAGTTTTGAAAACTTATACATTTTTAAAAGATAGACAAGACAATAAATGATATTCCTTTAAAAAGTTTGATTTTTCAAATAAAATAAAAAAGTAGGACGAAAGGAGCATAAGAAATCAAAATTAATGCTTTTTAAAGATCATTTACTCAAATCTCAAGTACGTTCCTTCTTCTTTCTTCAGGCCATTTTTTTTTTAATCTTGCTAACGAGTGTTCCTAAGGCAATTGTTAATAAAGCAATTACGAAAATTTTGACATATTTTTATGAGAAAAGTAAAAAACCATCAAAAAAATTAATTAATTTTTTTTTTACACATAAAAAATTTATGCTAAACTAATGTCCTTAGAGCATTCATTAACGTTTCCTTACTTTATATTTAGACAATGATTTGCCTCCACCTCCACCTTTTCTTTTGTTTTGCATGACCAACTTGTTAATCTCCTAAAATTAAGAATCCTATATTTAGACAATGCAATCCACGATTTATGACTATCTTTGTTGGGAGATAGTATATCATATTTCGGGTGTATATGTCATTTCTCTCACAACTGCTGAGTCCCACACAGTTATAAGACCCAACTGTTGTGAGAGAGATGTCATATACACCTGAAACATAATATAATTTTTCCTTTGCTGGTGATATATCTCCATCTTTCATTTTCAATGGGTATAGTTATTAATAATACAGAGACTTCTATTCAAGACAGAACAACATCAATAATTAATAAGATCTCCGTTCATAAAAACTTAAAAGGATTCACACTTCTTTGGTCCTGTAGCGTCCGTTTGGGGATACTTCAATTTCTAATAGCTTTTTTTGAGAAAGGTAATTTCTAATAACTTATTCGCTAAATATAATAAAAAATTTATAATTTTGTTATGTCCATCATATTAATTGTCAGATATATAACAAAAAGTTAGAAGCTAATTTATTTTTTTTTAAAAAAAAAAAAAAAAAAAAAAAAAAAAAAAAAAAAAAAAAAAAAAAAAAACTCTTTAATAAAGGTGCATCTTTTTGTAAGAAATTAAATTTATTTTCCCATTTTTGATATGATAATGACTTCAATTTTCTTTTTTGTTTTCCAAAAAATTCTCTCAATCATAGAATTCTATATCAATAAGCCTAGAGACACACCAAAATTGACAATAAATTTCACAACTATCTGAGGTGGCAAGTTGCTAATAGTGGATAATAAAGTAGTATTAGAAAGGGACCTATATAAAAATCAATAACAACTTACCAATTAAGCAGGTATGAAATTTGTTTTGAAAATGGTTGTGTCTATAGCATTATTCATTTCATATGTTATTTCTTGACATAAGAGAATGACCTAAGGAAGGAGGAACATCGCAGATCATCGATTTAAGAAAAAAAAAATTATACATGGATTTGTGGTCATATACAAATGGGCTAATTAACTTGAGTATTTTAGCTACATATGTAACGTTGAAATTACAATGAGTGTGCAAAACAATGCTCTGATACTTTTTTGAAAAAAGTTTTTACATGAAATATGATTTTATGGCAAGTGTATGTGAGAGGTTGTGTAAAATTAAGTTCAGTGAAATTTTGTCATCAATAGATTTGATAGAATTTCAATCTATAATGTTTGTTCTATGATAATTACTCTTTATCTTTAAGTTAAAACACCAATCAATTTTTGGTGTAAACAATATTTAAATCTCAGATCTTTTATTTAACAATAAGAGACTATACTAATTAAACTAACTGAAACCTACAATTTCAGTAAAAAATTTAGCAATTATAACATTATTGTTTCAACTATAATATAGAAAAAAGAGGTATATATATATATATATATATCATTTTTCTAATAGATTTGATAAGATTCGAAATCTTTGGATGGCATGTTATGATAATTGTTTTTTACGCCATAATATCAATTGGTTTCTTTTTAGTGTAGGCAAGATTTAATCATAGTTTTTTATTTGGCAAGAAAAGATTTTATCATTTAAACTAATTGACAAGGTACCACTAAACCTTTTTTTTTCTTCTGTTTTTTTTTTTTTTTTTTTTTTTTTTTTTTTTTTGAGAAAACAAGGTACACTAATCAAAATACCCAAATCTTGATACATAGAGCACTCATACAAGTTCTTATTGTTATGTATATAGATTTTTGGCTTTTGGACTTTGTGTAAAATAGTTTTGCAATTTTACTTCTTACTCTTTTTATTTATATTCTTTCTAAGTCCTTTTCTTCTCATAAGCACTTACAAATTCTTTATTCACAAGGCCAAGACTTGAAGGCTTCCATTTATTGAACATTGGACAATGTAAACTTAAGATTAATGTGTTATTTAACATTTATTTTTGAGTTTTTTGTTCATTTATTTGTATAGAAAAAAATATATATGATCAAGTTATTTTTTTTTAATTTTAATATTTTTTTGGTTAGTGAAAAAAAATATGAGTCATACCAAGTAGATTCAAATGCACCAATCACAAGTGAATACTGTAAAATTATCTCCAATAGGAGACTTAATGTGGCCCATATATATTTTATTTTTAGTATTTAATTATTATTTATTTGGATTTATTATTTATTTGATGATAAGAGTGACAGATAAAGATCCATCCTATTAGGAGTCTTTTGTGAAAAAACACTTATATTTGGTGAATAGACATACTCTTTAATGGGAAGAGTAATATAAATACTAATGTTAAATTGAAAGAATCCCTAGTTAAAAAGCCCATGTTCTCCATCAAAAACCATTTCTAAGGAGAAGGTCATAGACTAGAAGAATCTCTTGTAATTCCTTGCTTTACATATCATTTGAATAACAATGGCTGGAAGTATGTTTCATTTTCTTCTACTGATTTAGATTTTGTTTTTTGTTTTTTACATGTGATTTTAGAGCCTCCTTAATGCTGTCTTGTTTAGTTTTTCATTTGAGAAATTATTTGACATGATTCTAGGATATTTATTTAATTTACTGTTGTGATTAATTTTGGTCAATGATGGTTTTGCAAATCCATGTTTTGTTCATAAATATTGTGGGTTGCTTTAACTGTGCATATTTGGGTTTTACGGTCATGATAGTTTTTACTGGTTTGATTTGTTTGCCCATTTGGTTCGGTAAATCAATATTGTAATTCATGGTGTTTGTATTGTGCATACGTTGTGGGTCTGTTTACAAGTGAAGAATGCATAGGTTGTTTACAATGGTATTACTTCACTGTCAATATAAAAAAAAATAATGAGAAATGATATGTATACAACATTTTCATAACAAATTATAAGTAGCGGACTATTAAGGGATGGTATTCGTAGGCAAAAAAGTTATTTAGTTAGTAGTAGATTTAAATTTGAACCAATAACAATTTACTACCTATAATTTAAACCAATAACAACTTAGCATCTTAAGACATGATGATAATTACATTTTTTTTTTTTAATGGTACTTCATTAGGAATCTCATCTCAAAAAAATAAAAAATTTCATTAGAAGTAAAGGCATCTAAGAATAAAAGCATCTAAGTGGCAATTAATTCTTGAAGGTAATGACTTGGTTCCATAGGGAGGTTTTTTTTTTTTTTTTGTGATTTATTGGAATAAGATGGTAAATTAGGCATTAAGATGAGACTTTTACTAGGCCCCTAGGTTTGGAAATTTTTGTGATTTATTTTCTTCCACTGCTTTAGATTTATTTTATTTTTTAAAAATACTTAAACATGTTGTGAATTTGGATGTACCTAGAGTTTTCCTTCACTTTTACTATTGGGTTGTTATTGTGTAATCCCGGACTATACTCCCAGAGGGATGGGTCCCACCCACCATGGGGCTCACCCCTCTATAAGAGAGGGGAGCACTAGGCTCTACTTGTATGTGAGGGTGGTCTTAGGAACACCTTCACTTGTCAAAAAAAGAAAAAAAAAAATTGTACATGCAAAAAAAATTTATATAAATAATTATTTTAAATTCATATTTTTTGTGACTACCCTGACTTGAAAAAATGTGTATATATATATATATATAGTATACTATATTAACCTATTTTGATCACTCTAATAAAAATGTTGAACACTTTTACTCAAGAATCATAAGAATTTGAGTTCAATAAATATAAGAGTAATGCTATATCCACAACATTTTTACAATAATTTCACAATAAATCTTATGTGGTAAATTGTTACTAATTCTAATTCAAGTTCAATATTGATATGTTTTACCCATCAATAACAAACTAACAACTTGTTGCATAAAATTTGTTATGAAATTATTATGGTCACTTTATTATCTCATATCAACATTTTCAATTTGCATTTTATCTTTTATTACTGTAATTTTTTTTCTTATTCTCTTTGCTAGTACAAAAACATTGTAATATTTCATGTATTTTTTTTTTTTTTTTGGTAACGTTGATATATTCAAATTGGTTATTTATTAGATTTTATATAATTTAAGTTTTTTAGTTACCACTCTAAAGACAATTCCTAGAGCCGCAACTAGAGGGGAGTATAGACAGGGATTATACAATAATTTTCCTTCACTGCCTACTTAAACAATTCTATCCAGGTGGAGCTTAGCTCACCAGCGCGCTTTCTTCGCAAGAGGAAAAATAAAATAAAATAAAATAAAAAGAAATGATGAAGAATAGTTGAATAGGACGTTGAGGTTATTAACAGCCCTTCACCAGCGAGCATTTATTACTTATTACTTATTGCAAATTACAGCCCACACCTTAAGTCTAAAATGAATTAAATCACGGACTCTACCTACAACCCGCTAAAATTGCTTATTTATTCTCATGCATATGCTTCCCCTTTCTCTGCCCATTCTTGGCTTTGCCTTTAATTTCCCAACTGACTGAAAAACTTTATATAAAGATCTCTCTCTCTCTCTCTCTCTCATATATAATCATACATTGTTTAGAGGTCCTTGTTTGTGAGCTTCTTTGCGTTATTCAAGGAAATGAGCATCTTATACAGGGAGGCCAGGCCCAAGTGGGTTTGGCTCAGCTTCGACTGCTGAACAAGTTACTGAAGGGATTGATGCCAGTAATCTCACCGCTATTGTTACTGGTCAGCTTTGAATTCCCCTTTCATTTAGTCAATTATTGTTTCGTTTTACTTGTTTTTGATTGATAGTCTGTCGTGGTGTTCATGCTCTTGTTTAATATCTATGAAATATGGGGATAAAGAAAAGGTGAGAGAGATCATGAGAAAAAGAAAGTGAAATCAATATATAATTGCGGGATTCTTATTTTGATGATTTCATAATTGGGTCTTGGAAGATAGGATTTAAATCCTAGACATTTTCGATGAAAGTTTCATAAATTACCAGTGAACTAAGTTGTTTTGCTTCTATTTCATCTGGTTCTATTTTTGCCTTTTTCTTTTTGTAATTATCAGCTTTATTTTTATAATTATGAGACAAAATTTATCATACCTTTGGGAGGAGGGAAATAAATAAAATGAAGTGAATTATTTAAAAATATTCATTTCATTATGTTGTTTGGGAATTTTAATAGAAGAAAGGTCTTAACCTGATCATAAGTTTAAGTAGTAATGAATTAAATAGGTAATAGAGAACTCACTCTCTATTTCCTCAAAATCTCAAAATTTTCATTCTCTCAAAAATTAGAAAGAGTTAGAAGGAATGGAATTAACTTTAATGAAATTTTCACCAAAACATCCAAAATACTTTTATATATTCAGTCATTTATTTTTAAATAAGAATCTAATAATAATATTTTCATAAATAGAACTTTCTTTTTAGAAAGTAAATAGAACTAATCTTAAATAAGGTTACTTATCTTTCATTCATTTATTTTAAAACATCAATAAAGTTACTTAATTTTGTTTCATCCATTTTCATTCCTTTATGATTTACTAATTATTTCATTCCATTCCTTTATGAATTCTTAAATGAAGTGTTAATTTTTTTATTTTTTTTTTAAGTTTCAAAAAAAGTGTTAATTTGTTCTGGTCTAGGTTCAACTTCTTAAAAAGGAAACAAAAATCATTGTATTGGTGGAAACCTGGAACTACAAGACTAAAATCCCAGAGTAAGTCTAGCACAACACCAATTTTCACAATTTTGTCACAATTTTGCCACATGGTGACTTGTGAATGATGAAATCATTGACCCACATGGACCAAACTTTTTGTTTCCACCACTTACAACTCACCATGTGGCAAAATTATGACAAAGTTATGAAAATTGGTGTGGTGCTAAACTTACTTAAAATCCCATCATCTCCCATACATGATATTGAATAAATAAAATATAAAAAAAAATTTAACGCACTTCAATAAGTTTCTCTTTATATGTAAAATCTAATTTTTATAACAGCATTATGAATCTTTGATCAATTTGAATTGTGGATAAAACTTAATAATATTTAGTTGTATTTCATCAATTTAATCATTGATTCATTGTAATCAAAATTTTACATATGTTACTAAATGAAACCTATTACATATTAAATTCTTTTATTGACCAAATTTAATTTTTGCCGTCCTAATATTTGAAAATGAGGGAAATATTTTATATCAAAACAAATGGCACTAAATGTTAAATTTTATCCAAAATATCTCAATCCAAAAAACAAAAAAAAACAAAAATTCCTTGTCCAAATCTGACCTTTTACTCATTGTCTTGTTTGAATTTTCTTTCATCATTTTTAGCCGCTACATACCTGACCACCCATATATCTTTGAAAATTATTGAATATTCTGGGAGTGCAATAAATACGTATTTTCTCTCTTCACATGAATTATAAGTCTCACCATAAATTTAATTAATATGACCCACAATTATGTGAATTATTATTAACTTAAATTCATTGAAAAAAATTATACTGAGAACTTATTTGGACACAAGAAGTTAACCTCCCTTTATGAATCGCATATAATATTCAGATAACAAAACGGTTTTTAAATCCAAGAACACGTAAACAAAAAAGAAGAACATGTTATCGTTCTCTAAGCTAAAGAGTCTTTTAATATCTAGATACATTGCAAATGCAGTTTAGTTGAGTTTATGTTATTTTAGTTAGAAATGACTCTTTAAACGGATGTCTTGAAATAATTTTTAATAAATTAATAATGTAAAGTTTATTTTTAAATTATCTAATATAATACGGAAATTGTGTAAGTTTTATTTCCTCTACACGGCCTTTCAGTACTTTCCATTTGCAGTTTGTACCCAAAAAAAAAACCATTTGTTGTTAGGCATGCCTTTTATAGGTGGGCCTTTTTCTTCAAGATCAGTCAACTCATGTCAGTAATGCTCCACCTGCGATGACCAATAATTGGGCAACTATATCTAAAAGTTGGTGAACTTCTTCATTAGAACGATAATTTCATAAAATATTTTACCCTTGGGGATTGAGATCTACCATTCCTAAAAGACTGATTGAGACAGATAGTAGCAAAAAGCACATTCAATCTCAATTATTGATTAAAAAAGTTTTATAAAAGAAGTAAATAGTTAAAGTCAAGAAAGTGAAAAATGAAAAAATTTTGTGAGCGTAAATAATGTGAATTACACTCGATGCAATACCTTATATACTGAATCCTAATCCTACTCATTGAGGGGGTAATTTATAGCTGATTGAGCTCTCACTACAATTTCAATAGTGATAGAGAAATAAATCAACCATATTGGCCCTAGTGGAACCCTTTGATTGTGAAAATGCATGCAGCTACTCCCTCGCAACATGTGAGCTTGAATCCTAATCATACTCATTGAGGGAGTGATTTATGGCTGATTGAGCCTACACTACAATTTTAGTAGTGATAGATAGAGACGGACCTACCTTGTGACTGAGGGGGGCCATGCCCACCCCCCCCCCACCCTTTGATTGTGAAAATGCATGCAGCTACTCCCTCGCAACATGTGAGCTTGAATCCTAATCCTACTCATTGAGGGAGTGATTTATGGCTGATTGAGCCTACACTACAATTTTAGTAGTGATAGATAGAGACGGACCTACCTTGTGACTGAGGGGGCCATGCCCACCACCCCCCCCCCCCCCAACTTCATAAAAAACCCTTTAGTGCACAAAAATTCATTAGACCGCCCTTTACCGAGCTGCCTTCTTCAAAATTTTATCCCTTCTGCTTTGTCCTTTTCTTTGTTTGTTCAATAAATCTGGTTTGGTCTACTTAATTTTCATTTCTTGTTTTATCTGCTTAGCTCACGTGACAGTAATAAATAATGAAAGTAATTTCTATAACCCTTCACATGTTGTCTTTTACAGTTTTGATTCCACCACATTCAGGACACGTGTTAAGCTTTTAACCTCTACCTTTTTCCATCTAATTTTTTCAATATATCTAGGCATACACGTTTAAAAAAGGAACATATTATTATAATATAAAAATTGGTTTTTAAAAAATATATATAATAATTGTTATTATTGGTTATATCATTTTTTTTTTTTTTTTTTTGGGGATAACAAAGATATATCATTTTTAAAGACTCTTAAAAGCTTTACAAATTATATAATAATTCAAAAAAAATTTAACTTTATACCAAACTATTGTTATAAATAAACCCGAAATGGTATTTGATTGATCCCCAAACACATTATTCCCTTAACCAAACCAAAGCGATCACCGTACGAAATTGACTCATTTTTTTTGTTTTTAATCTTAGTCGAGAGCTCTCTACCCTCTCTCACCTCTCATTCATTCTCCTAATTGAATGAGTGATATAAGGTATGATATAGATTTTACTAAATAAGTCTTATAAATTGATGTGTCATCAATTATAAAAATTAATATAAATATTAATTTATTATTTGTTGAAATGACACTAATTACATTAATTACCACATCAATTTGTAAACTTTTTGTTAAAAAATTTCTAATAGTTTTAGCATTTTTCTAATTGCAAATTAGCACGTTGATAGTTTGTTAGTGCCAAATGGAGTAATTTGCATTTTCACTAAAAAAAATATTCATATTCTAGCCTCCCCTCAATCAAAATACTGGTTTTGTCCCTGGTGATAGAGAAATAAATCAACCATATTGGCCCTAGTGGAACCCTCTGATTGTGATAATGCATGTAGCTACTCCCTTGCAACATGTGAGCTTGAATACTTGAGAAATAATGTGCCCAATTGAGTTCAAACTTCAATGGAAGCACTTTAATTCCAATAATTATCTTGTAGATTAGCTGTATATATATAGCGGTTACCCCGTACTATGTGGTCCTCATTCATTAAAAAATAAAACATGTGATGTGGACCTCAAAGCGTGTGTCTGTGTATGTGTAGGGGTGGTGATTTATAATGGCTATCCAAAGTTTGTTCTAATGTCACTTGATTTAACTTAAGATCAAAATTAATACAACTTATCATCAGTAGTAATATTGTGAATGTAGTATTACTTAATAATGTTTCATATGTTCTGATTAACTCAATTGTTAAACTCTCATGATATGCAGGAGGAGCGAGTGGAATTGGCTTGGAGACCGTGAGAGTGTTGGCTCTTCGGAAAGCTCATGTCATCATTGCTGCAAGGAACATGGAAGCTGCAAATGCAGCAAAACAGCTTATTTTTAAAGACAACGAAACTGCGCGTGTGGATGTCCTAAAGCTCGACCTGAGCTCCATGAAGTCTGTTAGAGCATTTGTTGACGACTTCGATGCTCTTAACGTTCCCCTTAACATCTTGATGTGATCTCTCTCTCTCTCTCTCTCTCTCTCTCTTTGTCTCTCTAGTCTGTATAGTTTTACCAAACTAATACAGTTCTTCTATGAACACACACTCTTGCTTACAAATAATATTTGAATATGGCAAATATTTCAGAAACAATGCCGGTGTCATGTTCTGCCCCTTCCAGCTTTCAAAAGATGGAATAGAGATGCAATTTGCTACAAATCATATAGGTTGGTAGTAAAATAATTGATGTCTCACTATGTGTATATATGTAATTTGGTTTGCAATTTCAACTCTGCCAGTAATCGGTTATATCTCACTTCACTTCTCAGGTCATTTCCTCTTAACGAATCTTCTTCTTGAGAAAATGAAGAACACAGCAAGATTAACCGGTATCGAGGGCAGGATTGTGAACTTGTCATCAATAGCCCACAACTACACTTACGAACATGGGATCCGATTTGATCAGATCAATGATGAAAGTGGGTACGTCAAAATTTTCTTTTTATTTTATTAGGTGCAAATTCGTAATGATGTAAATTAACCAATATGATTTCATTGCTAATCACTCTAGTCAGGACCCAAAAGCTAAGAATGTTACCCCTGCTAGTTCTCTGGCTTTTTCATAATGATAATGCATTACATAAAAATTTTACTTGCTTACGAGCGGCTTCATGATTTTGCTCTTTGTGATAGTTGTTGTGTGATTGTGGATGATGATTAAATGATAAGTGGAAGCATGAAAAAGAGAACAATCTTTGCCCTTGACGGCTACATTTTATATTAAACACTTATATTACAATGAACCCAATGTAGGGTTTATATAACTAATAATCTTAGGCTAACCATAGACTAACCTAAGATTAATACATTTGTTTTATAAGTACATGAGCTTACAATTGGTTTGGGTTGCTTGTGCCATATAATGTCTAACACTCTTCAATATCTTTGTATCAGTTATTCTAACAAAAGGGCGTATGGACAATCCAAATTAGCAAACATATTACATGCGAATGAACTCACTCATTGTTTCCAGGTAATTTTAATGTGTCTGTTTGGGAATAACTTATTTAGTTGAAAATAAAAAATTTTTGCTGAAAGTACCGTAGATGAAACTAAAAAGTAGTTGAAATAGTACTGTAAAGATTTATAAATAGTACCAAAAAGTGTAATGAAGCCTATAAATAAAAGCAAAAATAAGATAAATAGTAAAAAAAACTGGCTTTTTAAGTTAATGCCAAACGCAACCATAATCTTTAAAACAAGGATTAAGGTAATCTTTATTATTATCTTTTGAAGATTTTACACAGGTCACTACTTCATCTAAAGTGTCAATTTGATCCTGGATTTTCGATTTGAGTAAGTAATCCTATACATTATCACGTATTTTACTAATTCATTGATCCTCTCTAATGAGATGCAGGAAGAAGGTATAAACATTACTGTGAATTCAGTCCATCCAGGAGTGATAATGACTCCTCTCATGAGATATTCTGAACTTCTGATGAGTATGCTCTTGCTCTATGTTTCAAAATATAGACAAAATATGCAAAGAAAAGCATAGCATTTTTCATAACTTGATCATCTTTATATGCAGGAGTTCTACGGGTGTTCACCTTTTATCTATGGAAGAACGTACCTCAGGTAGATTAATACAATTTTTTTAGCAAAGATTAATACAACTTTTAATCATCAAGGCACTGTTTATATTTTGAGTTCTTTAAGGTTTATGGAATGCGTGGATAAATATCTATGCTTAAAGCTAGCACGCACAAACACACATACAAATAAACTCATAAGGATCTTCTCAATTTTTATAAATCTCAAGGTGTGTACAGTTTTATTTTAATTAAGAATTATGTTAAGGATACTACAAAATTTATAGACTGATTTGTCACTAATCAAAAAAAGTAATTTAAACATTCACTTACTAAGTCGTTGAAATCCACCAATTACATTCACTTTTTTTAGTAAAATTTGTAATAACTTCAACAATTTTCTTCATTTAAATTAGTTACCATTGATTATCAGTTTTTAATGAGATTTTAAATAAAGCAACACTTTATAAAGTTATATAAAACCTTGACATTTGTAGAAACTAAATGTTTATCAATCATCATAAAACAACCTATATCCATTTGTAGGAGAATTCTACCATACTCTTTTCTTTCTTTTTTTGGTACTTACATAAATATGAACGGTAAATATAAGATATTCACTTATTTAACAATATACATTTTTTATAAAAGGGAAATAATTAGTACATACCATATACACATGCTTGTTTTTAATTAAAATTGTGAATCATTGCTCCAAAAAAAAATGTTTAAAGTAAAATTGCCTCATGTTTAATGAATGAACGATTAAGATTAGGTAGTTCACACGATCTATAATATTTGTAATATTTGTCTCTTTCAACTCATTCAAACTAGATATATACTAAATAAGAGATATCTTATGCATTTGATATATACTTCCTCATAATTTGTGTGACTTACAATCATGCAAAACCTAAGTAGTGCGAGGAGGAAAAAGCATATATTTGAGATAATTATTGGCCAAATAGCATAAGCACTCCAAGAAAAGGGTTAAAAAGGTATAAATCGGATTTTGTTTATTGCAGGGAGCATCCACGACTTGCTACGTCGCACTCCACCCAAATCTGAAAGGTGTTACTGGAAAGTACTATGTGGACTGCAATGAGATGGAACCAAGTGCGTTTGCAAGAGATACAGTATTGGCTAAAAAGCTCTGGGACTTCAGCAACAAGTTGGTTTCTTCAGTTGCGAAACCTTGAAAATACATAGCTGCTCTGCTTGTTTTTTAATATATTAATATATCTCTCTTGTCAACAAGTATATGACAAGGCAGTCCCAGTTTTTGTTTTTTCTTTTTTTCTTTTTTTTTTTAATATATATATTGTTCTGTTGGTATGGGTGAAAGATTCACTCAAATATATGTACTTCGTTCGTAAGAATTTCATCCACTGGCTAAATTGCTATACTTATCTAAATCTCTTATTTAAGAATTTTCAGTTCCCCCGTTACCAAGTTCATTTTTAATGCAAGTTCTAATGCATCAATATTCACTGATTATGTGTGTGTGTTTAACCAAGGGCGGCTCCAAGAGCAGCCCAGAGGGTTCAAATGAACCCCCTGACCTGGTCCCAAAAAAAACAAATTATATACAATTTTTTTTAAATCTTGTTTTGACCCTTACAACAAAAATATGAACACCCTGACTTTAAATTTTTGGTTAAGCTTAATTGAAATAAGTTTGAACACGATCCTCAGTTTTTATGTTGTCTTAGTTTTTCTCAATGTTCAATCAAGTAGTTTGATAAGTGTTCTATACATTTCCAAGCTCAAGAAATCTTTTACTGCTTACTCCAATTCTAAAAGAGTGACCACGTGTATATTTATAAAACCATACACTTCAAAAACAAAAATTTATTATTGGAGTATTATTTTTCTTAGTTTCACAATTACTCCTAGCCCTACTCTTAACCGTGTTACTATTCTTTTTTTTTTCTTTTTTTTTTAACAAGTAAAGCACTAAAGCATTTAGAATACTCTACTATTCTTATTTATTCTATTTTTTTTTATTCAATTGATATAATTTATAAATATAATAAGTTATTATTAATTTGATAAATTTAGAATACTCTACTATTCTTATTTATTCTATTTTTTTTTATTCAATTGATATAATTTATAAATATAATAAGTTATTATTAATTTGATAAAAAAATGTATGATTAGTTATTTAATTCTATTTGTTTATGCATCCAATGATTGTTGTCTTAAAACTCTTAACGATCTTTAATCTATTAATAAATTTTTAGAACTTGGAAGTTGTATATATAGAAAAACCAAAAACAACGTACAATTAATCATCTTATTTTTTTCACTTGCGCCTACCCTCTGCCAATAAATTTTTAGCTCCGCCATTATTGACCCCCTTAGAAAAAAAAATCTTGGAGCTGCCATTGTTTTGCTCCAAATTAAAAAGCTAGTTTATTTTACTATTCAGCTTATTTTTTGCTACTATTCATGGGTCCACTGCACTTTTTTGATACTATTCATAAGCTACACTGCACTTTTTTGATATTATTCATAAGTCTCACTGTACTGTTTAAACTAATTTTTACATTTATCTACCGTACTTACAACAAAAAATTTTCAATTCCAATAAAATAAGCAAATTTCAAACCGATGCAATATATATCATTGTACCGTGCAACTTTTCTGGATAGACTATATAATAATTTTTTGGCAATTGACTCTATCCACCAGAACCACAATTGTACAGTATAAGCTATACTCTCAAATAATCTTATTTCTGTTTGCCAATTACTTATTTTCGATAGCTTAGTTACATAATTGAGCAAAAAAATTAAAAATTAAATTATATAAAATAAATTTGAGATAAAAAGTAGTTTGCGCTTGCAAACAGGAAATTAAACAACCGGCTTTTCCAATATTTCATTGGAAATTAACGGGATAGATTATAGTTGCTTACATCAAGGCCCCAAATATATAAAGTTTGGAAGCTACCAAAATTTCTTAAATATTTGGCAAAATACCAAAGCTATGCTCATGACAACGAGAGTGCTTCAAATTTTCAATCACCAATATTAAAATAATAATAAAATTTTAAAAAAAAAATTATATAGTTGAAACTAAAATAGAGTACCATGGCGGCTGCAAGTGAGATCTTACCAAAAAAAACTCGAAAATCTCCAAACGAGACTCACATCACCCCCGTCTATCACAAACTGATCAATCAAACGGTGTGAATTTCTTTTCCTCTTTAATTGGGTCTACACGATTAATGGGCCTGGTCTTGCTCCCAAAGGCCCACGGCCCGGACCAAAAAAGCAGAGCCAGCAACCACAACAGCTGCAAAGACCGGAGGGACAATCAAATCCACCTTCGACCTAACGAACAGGTGAGCTGGCAAGCACAGGATCTCTCCCGCCACATCTAACGGCAACCTAACGGACCCTTCCGTCTCGCACAGCTTCGAGAACCGAGACGTCGAAGATATCGCCGACACGAAGGCCACTTCTGGCGCGAACGAAGCCACCGCTACCGTTAACGTTAGGATGGTTGTCCACGTGGCCGCATATATAAGCAGTGGCCTCCGGGAGCTGAGGTTCGAGAGTATTGAGGTGAGTAGTGGAAGAAACATGGTTTTTGTTTTTGTTATTGTTTGTGTTTGTATGTTGACGTTGGAATTGTAAGGAAAGAGTAGTGGGGTTTGGGACTTGGAGTTTTACATAGTTATATGATGTTATTATATGAATTTGAAGGTGAGGAAGTGAACCTAATCACAACTGCTTTTTTTTGCGATAATGGTAGTTTAGGTAGAAGAGAGAGAGAGAGAGAGAGAGTGAGAGAGATCATATCTATGTTGACTAAGAAGGAGTGCGTGGGGTTGGGTTCGGTTAAATAGGAGAGCGACTCCATTGACGAGAAAATTTGTGTACATCCTATCAAAAAAAAAAAGAAAAAGAAAATTTGTGTACATTGGAATATACTATATATACACGTGTCAATATGGTATGGGAGTGGAAAGTTTCACCTTGCTAGTGATTGAGAATGTCGATTGACAAGTCAAGCACGGTCTCTTCCATTATAAGGATGTTTTGGGTTCAATTTACCTACGCAATTTTTGTTTGTTTCTCAAGATATTCTTGAGTTACATTCATTACATTCCACATTTTCATACTAGGTATTTATAATTTTTTTAAGAATATTTATATTTAACAAAAGAGCAAATTTCACTGCATTGAAAAGTAGCAAAAACTAATAAACAAATACCCTTTTAACAGAAAGTTGCTCATAATATGTGAAACATGTTAGCAGTTTTTCAGGGTAGATAGAAGATATTTCTCAACAACCCAATCATGTTTTGTTAGCCAATTAAACAAATACTCTTTTAATTGAAATATGCTCATAACTTGCGAGACATGTTAGCGGTTTATCAATATGTATGGGTATATTTCTTAACAACTCAATCATGTTTTGTTAGCTGATTATGGCTGATTTTTTTTTTTTTTTTTTTAAACTAAAGTCCAAGTTTTCTTCTTTATTTAAAAAAAAATTTAAAAAAAAATAATAAAAAAAACCTACACTGAGAACTACTCTAAAAGTATTCAAATACAAGAAAATTTTGAAAATGACATTACTAAAAAATTCAATGTGAAATAGGAATATCAAATTTGTATGCCAACAAATTAAGATCCGTAACAGGAGGAGATGATTAAAACCTATTCTCCAACCTTGGGTGGGCCAACAACTTTAACCATTGATAACTACTTCATCATCTCTCCCAGAAATGGTTACAAGAGGTTGGTATACAGCTTTTCATCCTAAAGGCCTAAACGGCACAAGGCATTTGTGCACATTCTTTCAAATTTTACATTTCACAACAACAAATTGTGAAAGAATAGGTATTGCACACATCAATGGAGCATATTAACACGCGTATGACATGAACAACTATGATTTTATGAGCAACGCCGATTTCACAAACTGGAGGAGGAAAATGCTTTCTCTACTTTGAGAGTTAAAAACAGGAATCCAGCATACGAGATGCAGAGGGCAGCAAGCATAATCGCCACCATTGCCTTCAATGAGATGTATGGACTCAGGAAGAATACAACTGCAATGGAAGCACTCTGCCAGACCTTGAGCTGTGCAAATGCCCCTTCCTGTACAGAAATTGTGATCATAAATCCAGATCATAACACCTCGCTAGAACTTCAAGTGCAATAATAAGAAATCAAATGAAGTGATAAATGCCAGCGGTCTCATAAAAAACATGACCGAGCAAAAAATGTGTCTCATGTGCAAGTGTAAGTTGTGGAACAAATTTAGAAGTGCAAGGAAATGTAGTATTGATATGTGAATATAGATACAGAAGAATTAGCAATGAGATATTTTACATAAATATTATGAAATAAGGAAATATTTACCAACATTAAAAAAAAAAAAAAAAAAAAAAAAAAGAGTGCACTCTTTTGAGCATTAAATGATAATAAAATGTGGATGAAACCTAGAAGACCTGAATAATATAACAAAGAAACATGAGATACATGCAGTCAAGATGTGAGTTCAGCATTAACACCTTATCCTTGGCTACGTAGGGTGAGAATACCAGGATAAAAGTTACCCCAGAGGAGTAAAACATCAAAGGTGCACCCATGCATTTATACACACGCACACACACAAAGGCTTATCAGTTATCACATATAATTATGTACCATATCATGCTTGAAGAGTATCCCAAGCAAAGCACTAAGCTGTGTATTAAATACTCCATCACCAATGCCCAAAATGGCAGCCATGAGAAGTGGGTACATAATGCCAAGTACTCCGCTAGTTAACCTGAACCATGACATGGAAAAATAAGGTGTACGCAACATAAGTATGGCTTCAAAATACTCATTACAACAAAAAGCTTGAGTTTAAAGAAACCTTAGTACCCTAAATTGCTTATTGCTTACCTGTATGCTAGTAGAAGCCAGAGGAATACAATAGCCTGAATAAAGGCTCCTCCAGAAACTATCAAAGTGATAGACTTAGGACCAGAGGTAAGTCGACCAGCAGCCAATGAACACTGGCACAAGTTCCAACAATAAATTTGACCATAAATACAAATAATTTAACTAAAATATCTATATAACAAGTTTATCTACACAACAATTCTGCACTTCCAACATGGCATGTGAGAACTTGCCACTCAACAACAACATTGAGCTTTTAAATTCAATATAAAGAAAATTTGAATTTTGCTTTTGAAAATATTTCTTTGAGATTGTAACATATATTGCAAGTAAAAATTGTTATAACAACTGAGTTCCACAACATGTTAGAAATCAGATCACAGGAAAAGGCACAGCTGCTACTCGTGCATTAAAAATTATTATGAGAAATACAAAACAACCAATTTACTAATTGGCATGCTACTTCAGTTGAACTAGAATGAAAGGTAAAGAACCACTTGTTACTGCATTCTTTTACTTACTATTGCATCAAAAGCTCCATATACCGCCATTGCACCACCCACACCAGACTCACCAAGTGCTGGGGTTACAACGTCCTTGGTGAATTCAGCCCTAAGATATAACAATCCATCTTAATAAGAGAAATTGGAAGGGAACATATAAATTGACACTAGAATGGCAATGAGAAAGTATATCATAAGTTAACCTAGTAATTACCATACAAACGCTTGTTGTAATCCTGAGTATGCAATAAGAGGAATGACCAGTAGCATCCGTACATCAAACAAAGGATTAATTACTGACTTTGACAAAGATACCACATTAGAGTAAAAGCTGACAGATGAATCTGGTTGCCGACTCTCTACTTCATCAGTCTTTTTTGTTAAGAAGCACATGAGTATGGTACCTAAGGTCATACTGCAAAGAAACACAACATACAGTAAAGTTGTGCCACTGGTACTTCCCTCCTGCAGTGATGTGAAAGAAAATAAAACCATGAGATTGAATGGAAAGAAATAGTAAATTGTAAACCCAAAAATGCACAGGCTATGCATATGCTATAAGAATTCCAAATTGAAGTGAACATATGTGCATGATTGTGCCTGTCTAATTAAGGTTTTATTAAATAGAATCCATTGTAGTAATCCAGAGATGGGTATGAAAGCTCAGGCCATGATTGCTAGTGTATCTCCTTAATGATTTTTAAATTTCCATATACTACACAAACTAAAATCTTCCTCCCAGAAGAATTTATATATTGATAAGTAAGTTTTGGCCTAAAAAGAAGGGGTAAGGAGAGATTCAAAATAGTGACCTCTGCCTGATGGTGCTATCTCTTGGGGTTCAGGAAGATATAGATGCATGATGTATATTAAGCAACTAGTGCAAGGGGCAATAAGTGAAAGGGGAAGATATAGATGTATGATGGGTAAGCACATATCATGATATATCTGTTTGATTCCATATTTATTTGGATGATACTCTATTATGTACTCAATTATTCTACGAAAAATCTGTCAAAGACACCAGTTCTTCCTCATATTCAATTACTTTGAATCCTAATATTTTATATACTCAAATTATATATATATGTGTGTGTGTGTGTGTGTGTGTGTGTGTGTGTATGCATATATATATATTAAACATTTTAGTGCCACCTAATATCTTATTGGAGATAAATGTGATCAATATACATATATATATATATATAGAGAGAGAGAGAGAGAGAGAGAGAGAGTCCGGGAGCTTTTGGATGGAAGGATAAGTCTTCTTTAACGACTAAATAAACACAGTGAGTTAAGTGTGAAACCAGAAGGATGGAGTACAACAGCCAAAGTTAACTTTGAGGTTAATGCGTACCGTTCCATCACTCAACAATGCAAGTGAGATAAGATTTCCAACAAACTGCAGAAAAATGAATAAAAATTATATTACACAATAAAACTTCACTTTGGCAAGTTAAAAATAATTGATAAAATAATAATATTCTTAACAAAATAACACATAATGAGACTTGTCACAAAAAAGATCAAATGGTTCACCTGGTGACTCGCAAACAGTCCCCAGAACTCTCCATTGAATTTACCAATTACTGTTCCTTCATGTAAGTTATAATCTCTTGCATGACTGCGGGCAGTGGAAGTGAGATATGTACCCTGATAGGTCATACGAGGGGTTATGAAAAAAAAATTTGGCTCTACAAACTATTACTGTAAACTACCAAGAAACTCAAAAAATCTGAAGCATGGACTTTCACCTGCCCAACCCATATAATTGAAGCAGCAAATCCAAGGTAAACAGAAGCTGGAACCATTGTATACCTAAAGAAGGAACAGACTGATGTTAAAACACATGCAGTTAAAAAAATTCAAAATTCAGGTAAAAAGTGATTCAGATTATTATGTATATTAATCACAAAATAAGATACAATTGATAGTCAAATTTAAGAGCTGAGATAATGCAGTCATAGATGCCAGAGATTAACAGTAAAAACTAAATTAGTTTATGGATTCACAAGACAACTGATTAATTCAAATCAATACCATTGTGCAAGTCATAAAAATTTCACACATTTTATAGGGTATGAATAAAATGATCGTAATCTGAGAGTTTTTTTTTTTGACAAGTAATGCAATTCTTATCAATATCAAAAATATAGCCACCCAAGTATATAGGAAGTATACAACTGGGGACCATACAATCAATCACGTAAGTTACAAGAATTTATCAAATCAATAATAGAACATAAAGACAAACCATGCAAAACAAACATCCAATCCAACAAAGTTCAAAAGAAAATTAATTTGAAATCAGGCATAGTTCTCTGTCCTCGAAACTCCAATTGTTCCTCTCCCTCCATAAACACCACATTAAGCAATGTTGGGCAGACATCCAGAACAGTCTTTGACATCACCCAACAAACTCCAAATAAACCCAACACCCTAGACCACAATTCTGTAGCTATAGGACAGTGGAGTAAAAGATGGTCAACAAATTCCCCATTGCATTTACACATAAAACCAATCCAAAACCAAAAGTCACACATTCTTTTCTGTAAATTGTCAATCTTCAAGATTTTCCCCAAAGCTGCAATCCAAATAAAGAAAGCAACTCTAGAAGGAAGACTTTCATATGCTCTTCCAAGGGAATGATTGATCACCATTTCCATGGAGAACCCTGTAAGAACCACTCACTGTAAATCCCTTGTTTTTATCTGGTTTACAGCACAGTTTATCCTCCCCACTTCCTTTTGCTGATGCACCATAAATCATATCCAAGAAATTCAACAAAAACTCGAAGTCCCAATCCTGCACAGCTCTTATGAAATTGACATCCCAATGCAGTACCCCATGTGTGTATAAAATATTTTTGTTCCCGGGATATATTGGTCCAATATTTCATAATTATATACACAGAAGTTCAGCCCAGCAAGTAGATAGTATCATAATAATTCTATCTTATCTTCTATCTGATGGTAAATTTGAAATCAATGATAAGTCTCATTGCATAATTTGTTTACCTTTTTAATGAGCATAGAATATAAACTAAAACTGTTGTTCATAAAATCTTTTTTTGATCTGATTTCAGTGATAGGATCATTTTCCTTTTTCCCCCTATTACATTTGATTGATTGTTGAACTTTTAGAGTTTGATTTTGATGTACCCATAGTATGCATCCTGTGTACTTGGGCTACACGCCTTTTTGATTAATTAATATTGTTATTTATCCCAAAAAAAATAAAAATAAAAATAAATAAGACATAAACTAATTCATTGACTTCCCATCAAGCACCCTACAAAAATTGAATATGGCTTTAGATAAATGCAAAGTCACGACTCTTGAAACAAATGAAGATAAAACATTAATCCAATATAGTATATGGCATCCACAACTCATTTTTCTCCATAGGACCTGTCTGGTTTTGCTTTTGGAGGGGATGAAAAGTGCTTTAAGGTGGTTAAAGCTCTTTTAGCTGAAATTGCCAAATATTTAGCAATTTTGCTAAAGAGCTCCCTGTCCTCCTAATCAATAAAACGTTGTCATTCATGCAAATGTGACATTGTGATTTTTTATTTTTTATTTCTTATGCTGATTAGGAAGCTAACTCACACATTTGCATAAATAGCATTATTTTATTGGTTGGGAGGACCTTTAAGGGGGGTCCTTAAAGCTGGCTAAAGCTAAAATTTGGAGCTTTTAGGGAAAAAACTCTACAATTCACTAATCATGCTTTATAAATCTACCACTTTAAAGCATTGTTTAACGCAATTTGTCAAACACTCAAAAGCCAAAAAAGCTAAAGAGCTTCTCAGTTAAAACTCTATATTACTAACTACTAAAACTCTATAATTAAAACTCTCTTCCTGAAGTAATGCCAAACATGCATATAATTTTATCGATTTCATTTGATTGTCAAAACTGTTGGTAATTTCTCAGTGGAATAGCAAGTTAAAAGTTCAACATTGCAGACAGATCATATAAAAAGAGGTTTACTTTTTAGAAAAGCATTCCAAAAAAAAATCAGTGTGTAGAAAAACCCAAAAAATAAAACCACAGTGAAAGATCCGAATGCACTATACTAATAGCAGCAATTAGTTACCATGATGGCTTCAAATTTGCAGCTAAGAACAACCAATAACCAGTAGTCCCAAGAACCAAAGCATTCTTTGACCCAAGTCCCCGAACCACCATTGAAGCCACCATGGAGAAAAATGTGAAAGATACATACAATATCCCAAGCGAAGTCGTACCCAAATCCTCTTCCTGATTTGAAAATTGAAATTCATACCCAAACCATCAAACCCAGCTAAAATATAAAACATTCCAAAAGAAACAAGTTTTCTATATTCAAAACTTTCAGTTCCCTCAGCAAATGAAACAATTCTCAGCAACCAAGCATAGGAAAGCAAAAAAAAAAAATTGCAAAAGCGAAGAACAGAGACAAGAGACTCACGGTGTTGAGGGTACTCTCAAGATTCTGAACAGCACCATAGGCAAGAAAGACCAAGAGGAAGGCAGAGCTGAGAATATGAACGTCTCTGGCATGGTTTTTCTTTGGAATTTCAACTAGTTTATCACCAACCAATGGCGCCTCTTCATCCATGGCTTCAAATCGAGTGCTCGACCCAATTGACCACAGAATCACTATATAACCTCAGAAATGAGAGAGAGAGAGAGAGAGAGAGAGAGAGAGTCCAAGAGAGTGAAGACAAAAGCGAAGAAGTGCCAGCTATAATGAAAGCAAGCATTAGAAGACGAATGAAAAGAGTTGGGGTTTCGATTATTTTATTGTTGGTGGAATCGAATCCCAATAATTTCGATTCGTTGCTGACTTTTGGGAGATATTCAAGACAAAGACAAAAATGGTTACTGGGTCAGCTCTCACAACTCAGAACTCAAAACTCGGAAGGTAATTTGTAAACGTTAATTTGTGTTTGATGATCTGAACGTTAGGTGGGGTAATGAAATCCTCTTTGTTACGTGGTTTCAAGTTAAAACTTAAAACTCCATTTCTTCTCTCCCACTATTTACATTTTTTTTTAAATAAAAATTCTTTTATCTAAAATTAAAGTTTAGATTCCCCAATTGAATTTAAATATTTAGTTGTTTTGAATTTAATTATTTTTTAAAAAGATAATATTATTCTTCTTTTATTGGTTAAGGAAATGAGATGTTTTTTACTTTCTAAAAAAAAAAAAAATAAGGTGTTTGAATTTAATTAAAAAACTTATTATACTTCAGTGAAGGTACAATACCTAATTAAGAACCGTCCAAAGACTAAGAGGATATTTGGTTAGTGTTTTCAAACAATCATTTTCAGTTTTTAAATAATATTTTACACATTTTAATGCACTTTTTCACCCACACATATTTTCACAAATTTTTCAAATAACAATTTTCAATTTTTAAACATATGTACCAAACGGACTCTAATTTTTTAGGTTACAGTTAAGCCCATTATACTATTTCTGAAAAAATAAATGCTGAAATTAGTCTATAAGGCTGGTATTGGTAAGATATGGAAAATTATTATATATAAACACAATTTACGAATTAAAGTTAATAAAAAATTAAATGATACATCATGGTTTGATTTCAATTGAACCTTCTCAAAAATCATGAACCTCTCCTCTTTCTGGTTTTTTGAACAGTCTAAATTTCAAAACTATGTTATTTATTATCTAGATATTCTCTCGTATATATAATTGTCACAATACAATAATTGTGGGATTATGTTATGACAATTAAATTGACCAAAAATTAGTTTTGGGAAAATGAGCACAGGGGTGGCAAAATTGGATACGACCTGCGAACTCAACATGACACGATACGAAATTAGTAGGTTATGAGTTAAGACTTAATGGGTTCGTGTCATATTCGGGTTGAACAATTGACCCGTTTAATAAATAGGTTAGGTTAGTGTCCATCACATGGAATCCATTTAACCTGTTTGACTCGTTTAATTAAATGACATTTTACCAATATACCCTTCAAACCCTAGGTATATAAACTTCTTAATTATTGTGGTTTATTTTCTTTGACATATTATGATTGATTATACATAATATTGAGATATGTTTTAATTTTGAATTATTATTTGTAATGCAGTTAATTATTAGTTCTAATTTTTATATAAAAATATTTATTTGTTTGGGTTTTCATAATTCATATCAATTTTTTTAATACTAAAATTATTATTATTATTTTCGTTTTGATAAAATCTGATAAATAGGTTGACACGACTGACTCATTTAATAAATGGGTTATGTTAAGGTTGAGAAATCTTGACTCGTTTAATAAACATGTCGAGTTAGAGTTGACCCATATAGTCTAATACTCATGACTCGACATAACACAAACCCGACATGCGAACACGAATTGTCACCCCTAAATAAGCTCAAACAATAAGACTTAGAGTCTATTTGGTTGAAGTAGTGGAAAAGTAGGAGAATAGAAAACAGTGGGAGGATGAAACAGTGGGGGGATAGAAAAGATTTAGTTTTCCTTCATGTGTGTTTGGTTGGAGAGGTGAAAAATTCTTTTGTTTGATTGAGAGGAAAAATGAGATAATGGAAATGAAGTTGGTATAAATTTACAATTATATACTTATTAAATAAAACAAAAAGTAACACATTTTTTTATTAAAAAAAATGGTGTATGTACACTTCAAAAAAAAAAAAAAAATTTAAGGAGCACAATTCAAAGAAAGATGAGCACCAAAAAAAAAAGTAATAACGAAAAGTACAGGAAAAGAAAAATAAGACGAAGAAGAAGAAGAAAATAATAAAGGAAAAAAAAAGCTAAGTGAAAAGACAGATTTTTTTTTTTTTNCCAAGAAAATCAGATTGGAAATCTGACTTTTTAAATCTCGACAGATAGCAGGTGTCGAGGTAGCTGTCGAGAGGTGTCGAGCTTTATAAATTTTGCACTTCAACTTGCTTTCTCTTGAACAGACTTGATGACTTCAACACTTGATCTTGAAACATTGTTTCTTGAAGTATTAAAAACACCTAGAACTACTCAATTACAAGCAAAGTGCGTTTTGTCAAAGAATTAGCCAATTTACATAACTAAGTGACATATGTTCTTAAACAAGTTAAAACATATATGTCCTAACAGTTTGAGAGTGTTACACCCTTTTCGAAGTGATTTTATTTGTTAAGTGTTAACAATTATGAGATTTGAGTTGAAGCATAACTTTGGATAGAAATTCAAGACATGTTTTATCTTAAGACTAAGGTTGTGTTTGTGTTGGCTAAACTATTCACACACTGAGTATTGGTGGCATCTGAAATATCTTTGGTGGTTGGTGTTTTGACCTTTGATTAACTATTTCTACTAAAGTAATAATTTTTTTGTTATTTTGTGTCTTTGTCTCAAATTGCTTAAATTGCTAGGGACTAGCAATGAGTGTGATAATAGCTTAATTTTGCATATTTATATCATTATTAAAAAGCATTATCATACTTATTTTGAGTTAATTCATGCATTTTATAGCTGATTTTGGAATAATACTGAATAATCAATTTTGTGCTTAATTAAATTTTAATATGTGAATTTGTCTTTTGTAGGATAATGAAATTAAATAAGTGGATTTGTGCAAAAAAAAAAGCTAATGGACTTTACTTTACAAGGGCTATGATGAAGTCAAAGAAGACCAACCTAATTAAATTTCAGTCCAATTAGAGCAAGGAATTAAAGAAAATTTGCACCAAATCCAAGTCCATTTTTTATTAGGATTCCAGCCTACACACCAGTTAGTATTTGGAACATAACTTTCGGCTCAGATGTCCAATTGAGATGATTCAAGTTGGGCTGGAAAGTTAACTTAAAGGGCTACAACTTTGTGGTGTATCAAAACTCATAATTCTGAAGTTAAATGGGCCGAAAATGTCAGTTAATTGAAGCCTAAAAACCGTGAATTTTCTCCAAACGAGAATTCAACTTGTAATAGGATTTATTGACCGATTTAAAGGCTCTTTAGGGCAAAATTCAGAAAAGCTACCATAGAACATAATTTAGGTTTTCTTAAAATTTCTTTACAGTTTTTAGAGTTTTATTTGTGTTATGGTTTGCTAAAAGCCTTACTAAGGCAAACTGTGAAACTCAACCGTTTATTGGTATGTTCTTAACAATTATTTATTGGTTTTAATGCTTATATTTTTATTTTATTTTACTGTTTTACTCATCTAGAAAATTATTTAGTTCTGTATAATTCTTTTATTTATTGTAGACTCCGAGCACGTTAAATGCTTATTATTCCCTGTGAACTAATTCACTAGTTTTGTTTTGCCTAAAATCAATCAATTTCATAAAACTACCTTAAACAATTAATTCTTGAGTTTTTATTGTTATATTATCCGACTAAGATCATCCTCTGTATGAATTTTAGTTAAGTTATAAAATAAATATTGTTAAGACTACCAATAGATGTGTTGTGTGTAGATCTCTAACCCTTAGCGCTTTAATATATTTTTATTTTCTCTCAATTTAAATTAACTTTACTAAATCATCAAAAATCTCTTCAATTAAATTTTATTATTTTAGTTTTATTCTATTGTGGTTTGCTAATCAATTCCCTTTTCCCCGTGGATTCGACCTTGAACTTATCGAGTTATTACTTCGCGACAATCCTGCACTTGAGAGCATTATTTAAGTCGTAGCAAGTTTTGGCGCCATTGCTGGGGACTAGGCGATTAGAGAAGCGTTCCACTTCGTTTGGAGAGGTTTTCGGCATTAAATTACTTCACATATTGGGTAATATCTCTCCAAATCTTTATTTTTAAGTAGTTTAGTTTTCTTTTAGAGTTTTTCTTTTATTTTTACTTCTTTTTATTGTTAAGGGTATTTCTTTTGTTTTCTTTTTCTTTCTTGCTTTACTATTGCATGTGTGTTTGGTGTCGTGATAGTGATAATTGCTTGTTTAGAATTGAGTCTGATAATTTGTTTGGCAATTTTTCTAATACTTTCACACATTCTCACACACTTGATATCATGGCGGACTTAGAGAGTAATCATGGTGATGAGAATAATTTAAATAATGAAAACTTCCATGCTCACCAACCCATTAGAACTCACAGGGATTATTTGCAACCTACTAGGAGTAGTGCACCATCATGCATCATTTTTCCAACTAATGCAAATAATTTTAATTTTAAGCCCGGCATGATTTCATTAGTTCCTAAATTTCATGGCTTAGATTCTGAAAATCCTTACCTAAAATTTAAGGAATTTGAGAAGATATGTCTTACCTTCTATGACCAATCATGTAATGAAGAGACCATTAGGTTGAAGTAGTTTAGTTTTCTTTTAGAGTTTTTTCCCTATCTTTAAGAGAAAAAGGAAACAACTTCAACCTAATGGTCTCTTCATTACATGTTTGGTCATAGAAGGTAGAACATACCTCCTCAAATTCATTAAAGTGTAGGTAAAGATTTCCAGAATCTAAGCCATGAAATTTGGGAAGTAATGAAATCATATTGCGCTTAAAATTAAAATTATTTGCATTAGTTGGAAAAATGATGCATGATGGTGCACTACTCCCAGTAGGTTGCAAATAATCCCTGAGAGTTCTAATGGGTTGGTGAGTATGGAAGTTTTCATTATTTAAATTATTCTCATCACCATGATTACTCTCTAAGTCCGCCATGATATCAAGTGTGTGAGAATGTGTGAAAGAATCAGATAAATTGCCAAACAAATTATTAGACTCAATTCTAAACAAGCGATTATCACTATCACGACACCAAACATGCATTCAATAGTAAAGCAAGAAAGAAAAAGAAAACAAAAGAAATACCTTTAACAATAAAAAGAAGTAAAAATAAAAGAAAAACTCTGAAAGAAAACTAAACTACTTAAAAAGAAAAGATTTGGAGAGATATTACCCAATATGTAAAGTAATTTAATGCCAAAAACTTCTCCAAATGAAGTGGAATGCTTCTCTAATCACCTAGTCCCCGGCAACGGCGCCAAGAACTTGCTATGACTTAAATAATGCTCCAAAGTGCAGGATTGTCACAAAGTAATAACTTGGTAAGTCTAAGGTCGAATCCACAGTGAAAAAAAAATTGATTAGCAAACCACAAGAGAATAAAACTAAAATAATAAAGTTTAATTGAAGAGATTTTTAATGGTTTAGTAAAGTTAATTTAAATTAAGAGAAAATAATAATATATTAAGGCGCTAAGGGTTAGGGATCCACACACAACACATCTATTGATAGTTTTAAAAATATTTATTTTATAACTCAACTAAAATTCATATTAAGGACGATCTTAATCGGATGATTTAACAAGAAGAACTCAAGAATTAATTGTCTAAGGTAATTTTATGAAATTGATTGATTTTAGGCAAAACAAAACTAGTGAATTAGTTCGCAAAAAATATTAAGCATTTAACGTGTCCAGTGTCTACGAAAAATCAAAGAATTATACAAAACTAAATACTTTTCTAGATGAGTAAAACAATTAAAAAAAACATTAAAACATAAGCATTAAAACCAATAAATAATTGTTAAAAACATACCAATAAACAATTGGGTTTCACCCCTTGCCTTAGCAAGACTTCTAGCAAGCCATAACACAAATAAAACTCTAAAAACTATAAAGAAACTTTAAGAAAACCTAAATTATGTTCTACGGCAGCTCTCCTGAATTTTGCCCTAAAGAGCCTTTAAATAGGTTAAAGAATCTTATTACAAGTTGAATTTCCGTTTGGAAAAAATCTCAGGTTTTTAAACTTCAATTAACCGATGTTTTTGGCCCACTTAACTTCATAATTCAGACTTTTGGTAAACTGTAAAGTTGTAGCCCTTTAAGTTAATTTTCCAGTCCAACTTGAATCATCTCAATTGGACATCTGAGACGAAAGTTATGCTTCAAATACTAATTGGTGCACAAGCTGGAATCCTAATCCGAATTGGACTTGGATTTGGTGAAAATTTCATTTGATTCCTTGCTCCAATTGGACTCGAATTTAATTGGATTGGCCTTCTTTGACTTCATCATGGCCTTTGTAAAAGTAAAGTCCATTAGTTTTCTTCTTTGCACAAATCCACTTATTTAATTTCATTATCCTACAAAAGACAAATTCATGTATTAAAATTCAATTAAGCACAAAATTGATTATTCAGCATTATTCCAAAATCAGCTATAACATGCATAAATTAACTCAAAATAAGTATGATAATGCTTTCTAATAATGATATAAATATGCAAAATTAAGCTATTATCACTTGCACATGGGTATTTTGGTCTACTCCATATCATGTGAGTTTTCCTTTTAGTTTTCTCCTCGGGAGACAAAAATCAAAGGAAAAGAAAAGAAAAAATAATAATAAAAAGCCAAACTATCAAAGAAACGACAAACCCACGTGCACTTACACGTGTATTTTGGTCTGCTCCATACCATGATAGTTTTCCCTTTAGTTTTTTCCCCCAAAATCTCCTCATTTTGATGGGCCCTGAGAGAAAACACTTGAGCCCTACTATTTTTTTTCCTCTCTCCCTTCCTCCCAACCAAACACCTACTAGTCTAAAAATACTTTCTTTCCACTTTTCTCTCCTCAATTTTTCGTTCTCCCTAAAATCCCTCCAAACAAACATACCTTTAAGGCCCATAACCAAACGAGCAACCTCATTGTGGTAGTCTTTTCTGACTTCCAACTTGGTTACTACCACGAAGTCCTTTACCCCAAAAGCTTGAGAGGTATCAATGACAAATGACTCAATCACTAGCCTAAAGACTATCTCGAAGAGAAGGATAAAGATTGAAACTCTCAAGCATGTTGGAGACTTGGAGTTACTGTAATTCTGATGAGGCCAATACATATGAAGAAGCATCGAAAACTTGAACGAAATCTAGAGACTATACGTCTTAAATCAAAGCCAATATTGAATAGTTGATACCTTTGATCATTTTGGATTTCAACAATTCCCACTACTTCTGGTGATGGTCCTTTAAATTTGAACCTTAATCTTTGCGACAAATTTAATCATATTCATATCAATTTTTTAATTTTTTTTAATGCATATTTTGTTAGCATCCTCAAAACACTTGTTTTTCCTTTCTTTTAGCACTCTGATAATTGGCTTTCCTCTTTTACACGAGTTTTTTCTGCCATCCCTGATCTGACCACATTCCACCTTGTGGCCATCCATATTTGTGTGCAACTAAAATCCTTCAAAAGATATTATATGGCTTTGGCTAAACATTTTCTCTGTGAAATATGAGTGTCCAATTCCATAATAGGCCTATTATTAGGTAGTTTAGGGTACTGAGCGGTAGTACTCTTTATTCTCACATAAATGGTGTATTTTACTATAAATTTAATTATGGTAGATTCAATCATAAATTACTCATTCATTAGCAATGTGCTCACATTCTCAATTATAGTATATATGGAACCATGGTTATCGTAGGCTAGATTTGTACTTTGTTATTTATTTTTTGAAAGTATTTTTAGTACAAATTCATTTACTTCCATGTACTAATTTTTTTATATAAAATGATTTTTTATGATTATTTTTCCAAAATTTATATAAATAACAATTGATTTGAAATATAATATTCTTACTCAAATTCAATTATTTTTGGCAACACTTGAAATCAAATTCAGGAAAAGGCAAAACTAAATTTAATAAGATACAATCAAGAATATAATTAATAATGTGCACTTAAGTTAGAGGAAGTAATTAAATATTTGTCAAAAAATCATTAAGTTCATAATCTTAATTATATTAATCTTAACAAATTCAATTTCTTCTCTTTTCAGTAACATGTAATGTAACTAAGAGATGATTTCCCATGTATTATAAGTTTATAACACATGATGAGTATTATATATAAACAGTCAATTTTTTTTTTTTTTTTAAATCGAACTATATATTTTAAAATGAATGTAGTGTGCCAATACATCGTGATGAGTATTATATTATACATCGACTAGTTGCATCTTATCTAAGATAAAGAAAAGATAGTTTTTCCTTTTTTAATTACAAACAATATGATTTCATCCACCTTGTCCACTCTTCGATGACTATGCTATACTACCATGCTAAAATATTAAGTGATGACCTCTCCAAAATCCTAGGGACTTGAACTGCAGTAGCCATTGGGAAGAACCACTTTTCTTATATACATTTGTAAACCATCCCAATTGTCGGATATTCCTTAAGGCTGAATGAATAGAAATGAAAATAATCAACTCCAAAAATCAAAGAGAAAATGAATTTCAATGGATCCAATTATTAGCAATTCAAATCATCGATCGCAACTGTCTGTCATGAGTCTAATCAATAATAATCGAGCACGGACATGAAACAAAAAAATATACATACGCTTTGGCTAGTTATTGTAAGTTGTAACTCTATGAGTGGTAGAACTACTACTATCAAATGCTAGCAGATCGAGCTGTGGATTATAGGAAGAAAAGTCACAAAATACTAACCAGAAGGCTAGAGAAGGATCCCAAGGCGATGACCCAGAACCGGCCCAAGAAAGAATCAGCGAGAAAAGCGCCCACAATATCTAGGGCATTGGATATGGCTGACCACAATAGCAATATGCTTGTTCCAGTTGCAATGTCAATGTTATATCCGTTCATCAAATAGAAGATCATGTTAGCCATCAGTCCCTAGCTGACTACTTTCTCAAATGATTCATTCACTGTTTATTTTCCAACAGCAAGAACAAGAAAAAAAATATGGTCAACAAAAACTCTTTTTAGTATACTTCTTATAGTAACTAAAATATATAGGTGTGTGAGATTGAGATATATTTATTACCTATGATGAAGGGCATAGTTCTAAAGCCACCCTTTCTGCGGGGTCTTGATGACTGCTCTGCTGTATTTTGGTTTGAAGGAGTTTCCATGCTATCCTCTGCAACTAGCTGATCCATCCTCAAGAAATTAAGAGTTGTGATGCTCTCTCTCTCTTTGTATGTGAGTCAAAACAAGAGAGAGAGAGAGGTTTCAAGTTCAGTATGTACTCAATGTGACACTAAGGGCTTGTTTGGAAAGAGATTTCTCGTAACGTTTGTATTTTTTGAAAATACGAGTAGGTGAAAAAATGTGAAAATACATGTAACAAACAAGCCCTAAATCTTTTGAACATCAAGTAATACCTAGGCATCATTTTATAAGTGCGGATTGCGGCACCATGTTACTTTGTGTTGGACTCTTATTGGTGAGGATTTTTTTTTCCCCCTATAATTTTACATTTCCACTCTATGATCTTTGATTTTGCTGACTTTCCTTTTTGTTGTTTTTTTATAATATGGCTTGAGAAAGTTCATATAGTTCAAATAAATTTCTTAATTAATAGTTGGATTCATTAAAAAAATCATATACTATATAATAAAAGTTTGGCTTAGAAGTCGTGATTGAGCCAAGTGGTCACTCTCACTAATTAGTAACTTAATTAAATATTTTTTGTTATGATATATTTTGTCAATTAAGAGATAATATTTAACAAATATTTAATTTAAGTAAAACAAATTTTATTTAGATTTCAACAAATTTAAATTCTATTCAAACAAAAATTTCTATTATAAAAATTTTCTAAACTTAAATAACATACAACAACACACATTTTTTTTCTAAAAAAAAAAAAAAAATCCATGTTTTGACTAAGGGATAAGATTTAACAACAATTTAAAATAAATTTAAATTATATTCAAACTAAAAATATATTATCAAACATTTTTAAACTTAAATCTTATACAACCCACTTTTTTTTTTTTTTTACTTTTTTCCTCAAGTTGCATGATTTAACATCATATCATATCATATTATCATTCATTATATCATATACTATATAATAATAGTTAGGTTGTAACCATGGTTGCGCCAAGTAGCTACTCTCATTAATTAGTAAATTAATTATATATTTTTTGTTAGGATAAATTTCCTCTATTAAGGGATAATATTTAATAACCTTTGTAATTTAGATAAAACGTTATCATTTAAAGTTCAACCAATTTAAATTATATTCAAACTAAAAGTTTATTATAAACAATTTCTAAATTCAAACTCCACACAACAACCCACTTTTTATTTTATTTATAAAAATAAAAAATAAAAAAAATAAAAACCTACGTTTTGACCAAGGAATAAGTTTTAACAATAATTTAAAACAATTAAATTCTATTCAAAATAAAAGTCTACTATCAAAAATTTCTAAACTTAAATCCCACATGACCCATGTTTTTATTTTTTATTTTTTTTCCTCAATTTGCATTATTTAATAATAATTTAAAACAAATTTAAATTATATTCAAACTAAAAGTCTATTATAAAATGATAAGGGCGTTCTTGGAAAGAAGTAAATTCATTACATACGAGGAAGCCGGTAGCTCCAATGAGCCCGTTAGCTTCACATGCATGGACGAAAGTACGAATGTAACAATGCCATAGGCTGACGACCTCACTTCAATACCCGACAACATCTACACGAGTTGATGAGAATCCTCGAACGGAACAACAGGCCGACAAGATGAGAGAGAGACCGACAGGAATAAAGAAGCTAACGGGAATAAAGAGCGTGACGGGTCCAGGGTGGCCTTGTTTGACCTCCACGAATTATATAAGGAAATATCTTGTACCCCACGATTAACCATAATCAAGAAAATCCCTATAAAAAAAGGATCCCGCAAGATACGTGTATTAATGAGGATCTTCCCTATAAGGAAAGACCCTCTCCGCTAAGAAACAAATGTCAGCTCTACGCTACTTTAAAAACCTCAAAACCCTCACAAACTCAAGTACACATAATTTACCTCAATTCTGGCACTCTAAAGTTATGAAAGTTCTCTAACTTAACCTTCAAAGAGTATTTGACCGGTACTACTCGAGCCCAACTATCATTCCCCCCCCCCCCCAAAACAAACACTTTCCAAAAAGTTCTCTCCTTTTTTTTTTTCCATCCTCTCTAAAATCCACTCTACCAAACACAACATTAAGTACCGTTTGAATTGCATTTCTGTGCTGTGTTTTGCGTTTCATTTTTTTTTTTTTTTTAGAAGAGCATTAACTAAGTTTCAGTGGGTCTTGTGCATTGTTCACGGACCCACAAACCTCTTTTTTAACAAAACTTTCATTAAAAATGAGTCCCACAATATATTCACACATTTAAAAATTATTTTGCTACGGTGTTTTCAGTTTTCAGTAAACGGTACAACGAACCCTAAGTGTGATTTGTGCTAAGAGGGTAAACTGGATATTTTCAAAAAGTTTGCACAGTGCCCGCATTATCACAAACCTCAAGAGTGGCATTTGTATTATACCCCATTTTTCATTTTAATAAATGTTATAGATTTGAATCTATAATATCCATTTTATATAATTACTATTTATCATTACGTTAAGATATTAATTAATTTTTGTGTAAGTGAAATCCAAACCTAAATCATCGACATATTGGTTCAAAGGCCATGGCCCCTTCAAACCTTTTGAAACTTTTTTTATTACTTTTACTAATATTGATAGATTTACACTATCTTTAAGAAAAAATCACTTGGTCAAAAGTTTTTATGTTTATATTCTTGTTATTATAATTATATCTATATACAATATATGTCAAGTGATAATATATATATAAAGTGTAACAACCTAAGAAAAAGTGATAACCACATCTGGATATACCTTAAAATGACTAGTCACAATTAAGGATCCTTGTAGTTGTTAATAAAGTATAGTTCAACCCAATATATGCCCAATATGAGACTCATAACATACCCAACACATCACACAAATCAATCAAATTGGAGCATCACATAAAGAAATTAAAATTATAATTGGGTATAAATTTAGTATAAAGTGCTTTTGTGTAAAATATAACAACAACTCCCCAAATTTTATTCCTTTCTCATTATGCCATTTGCTTTTCAATTGTTTTTTATCACATTTCTCCACTTTATGATTTTATTTCAATCATTGTCTAATATGTTGTCAACCAAATTGCTAAAGAAAGTATTTTATATAATACTCACATGACTTATAAATCATTGAACACATGATATGTAATTTACAATAATATATATATATATATATATATAATTCTTTGGGAAAGGATACCACTCCAATTCCTTCTCATTTTAAGTCAGATCTATGACACACGGTATTAATTTGATTTTTGAATACCACGTGTCTTACATCTAAAATGAAAATAAAAGAAAACTGGAGGATTAAATAGAATGCGTATATAAAAATTAAAACCTATCAAGACCTCTATATTGTAATAAGTCATTTACCGAAATATATATATTTCTCTAAGAAAATACAATTCAAACCCATAGTTTAAGGGTATAAAAAAATTTATTAATTAGCAGGAATATTACAAGTTAAACCTTATAATTAATACTACAAGTTAAACCTTATTTTTTAAGAGAGTTTTAACTTATGGCATTTGCTCCTGGTAATAATGTCCTTCACATTTAATAGACCTTGTAGTTTTAAAAGTAATAACCTATAATTAATACAAGTTAAACCTTATGGTTTTAAAAGTAATAAACTAAACTATATAGTGTCCCTCACATTTAGTAGACCTCACGTACCCATACCACTTACACATGGCGAGATAATTTTTTCTGTCGCTGGTACACAAATCATTGGATGAAACAGATGCATTGAGCTCGGTTATACATATGCATGCTTTTGATTTGAATTTCTGAGATGTGTGAATTATCTAAAAGTGCGATTTGCTTATTAATTCTTCTAAGATGATATTAGGTCAAAATAGTACTAGATTAATTGCACCACTTTTCAATGTCCAAGAAAATAGTCGAGATCTAGATATCCTTACTTATCAAAAAAAATTTGAATTTCTGGGATGTGTGAATTATCTAAAAGTATGATTTGCTTATTAATTCTTCTAAGATGATATTAGGTCAAAATACTACTAGATTAATTGCACCACTTTCAATATCTAAGAAAATAGTCGAGGTCTAGATATCCTTACTTATCAAAAAAAAAATTCTCACATTTTAACAAGAAAAGTGCTACACTTACAACATTTTCATAACATTTTCACAACAAATCATAAGTAGTAAATTTATTGGTTCTAATTTAAATTTACAACTTAAATTACTTTTTTGTCTATCCATAATAACCTACCATTTAAAATTTTTTGTAAAAGTATTATAAAAATATTGTGAGCGTAAAGCTAATATGCCATCTTAGAATTCGCCAATCTGACCGGGTCAAAATTGAAACCTTGAACAATAGTAAAACTGCTCTAAATAAACAACCATTTAAAGAAGTCAAACAACGAGTCCCAACAATCAACATACAACCTTTAACAAGAGTCAAAGCTACAACCCCAATTAGCATCGCGATGTATAAGATATTCTGGACAACTATTTCCTCATCAAGCTCACACGGAGTTCTCATTGCCACGCTTCAAAATTAGATCCCGCAATTATCCAAGGAATCGTATGCATTGAGCATGATGGGAACAAGTTATCTTTAATTAAAAATAAATCTAAATGGAAGGGAAACAAACAAACAAAAAAACAACCAAAAGTTGCGAAAAGAACCAGAATGCTTAAGAAGCAAATGCCCAGCTAGAACCACAACCACATTTCGGCAGCAAAAATGCAACTGTTAAAACCTCCAAAGCTGCTTAAATTTAAATTCAACGTTCAGAGCCACGAGTAGGGATCCTGGATGATGACCATGTTGACCTTGAGCCACCACCCCCACCAAAGGAGGATCCACCAGAGGATCTGCGGTCATCACTGCGCCACCTGTCACCTGCTTGAGACATTCGATCATCCTGTCTGCTGCTACTGCTACCCCACCGATCAGATTCTGGGGGTGGGGCCTGGCCTGAGCTCTCTGATCCCCGCCTAAACCTGGGGACATATTTTCCAGAGGATGGTGCAGCTGCTGCTGCGGCTGCAGCAGGAGCCGGAACAGCAGCAGATCCTGTATCCAATGGGCGGGGTGAAGTAGGAGGTTGAGAAGGTTTTAAAGGTCCCTCAGTGGGTCTCCCCAAAAGTGCTTCTCTCCTTAACCTCTCTTTTTCTTCCAGCTCTCTTTCTCTCTGTCTCTGTTTTTCAGCAATCTCATCCAATTTTGCTTGGCGTTCAGCCTGCTCTTTCCTTTGCCTCTCAGCTTCTGGAAGTTCCAAAACAGCAAGAAACATACCATTAAAATATACTAAGAAAGATAAACCATTTGTGCATGCACAAACAAATGAAATGTAGGATCCAATAATTCTTTGCATCAGGAAATAACTAGGTAATCAAAAATTACAACATTAAAAAAGTAGTTAGTTTCTTTACCATTTGGCTAAAATATCAAAGCTATTCACATATTATCTGATGGTGACTGGAATGATGCCCTTTTTTTAGCTTAAAACTGGAAGAAAACAGAGAGAGAGAGAGAGAAGAGAGAGAAGAGAAGAGAAGAGAAGAAAGTTGTATGATTTGAACAAAAGTCTCTCACCTTCACGCTTCTGTGCTTCCTCCTCCTCACGCAATTTTTTCTGTCTCTCCTCTTCTAAACTCAAATAAAATTTCATTTTCCTCATCTTCTCTCTTTCTTGTCTCCTGGACATCAAAATTTGTGCGATCTGCTCCTCTCTCTCCCTTCTCAACCTGGTAAATTCATCCTGCCGGCGACTTACAACTCTTTCTTGAAATATTTCCTGCACAAACAATTTAAGATTCCGTAGTTAGTCGAAGGTACAGCTGAAAACTGCCCAAATGTCATCGAGTAGACACATTGTCAGCCAAGTCTGTCCAGGTAAAGATAAGCCATGTCATGAAAAAGAAGATCAAATAAGAACATAAGAAACATGATCTGAAAAAAATTCCATGGTAAACTATGGGAGCTGATAAGTAGGAGTCCTCAAAATCACTTCCAAGACCCACTCTGTTTATAAGTGATATGTTGAGCAGTCTTTGAATTTTTCAAGTAAAGTTCTCCAGATATGTCATTTTCTGTACTTTCCTATTCTTTGAAAAGGGCATAATGCACTCATGGGATTTGGCAAATGATTACAAGTTAAGACAACCAGGTACTGACCTTATTGTTCTTAATGCGAGCCAGCCTCTCCTTCTCCTTTACCTCTTTATCATGGCGCTGTTTGCTAAGCTCAATCTCTTGCTGCAGAGTAGAACAGAACACCCAGTAAGTTTAACATCTGGGGTTCAATATAAATTTCTTTTGTTGAACAAAAAATGAGGTGCCAACCAATTTCAAGCACATGATACATATGTTACTATTTCACATATTAAATAAAGGATACCAAAAGAAATAACATCCAAGCCTTACTCCCAAAACTCTGGGGACGGCTATTCCCAACGAACTAATCCAAGTCAACTTTATCTATTCTTTTCCACAATTCTATCATATATCCAAAATTATACTCTGTTACCCCCTTAATTAGCATGTCATTTTTTAACTACCTATACTAATGTTATTTTAGGTCTTCCTCTATTTTGTTCATTTCTCAACTTGAATCAACACACTCACTCTTCCTCATTATTGTCATTAATTCCTCTCCTCTGCACATGACCATACCCACTCAAGTGACTCTCTCTCCTCTTTTCCTCAATAAGGGTAACCCCAATCTTTAAAAAATTCTTCATTTCAGGTGCCACAAATATGCAAGTAAGCAATCAGTTAAGATACTTTAGAGAATTTAAAATTACCTGTTGCTCGTGCTCATGTAGAGCCCTCTCTTCCACTATACGCTGTTGATAAGCAGCTTCAACCAGGGGAGCAGCCTCTTCTCTTTTCGCTCTCTCCAAATAATCCATAGTCTTTGCAAGTTTCTGCAATTTCTTTTCCATTTCCTGCCTTTCTCGGAGTTGCTCAGTCAGAGTCAACTCCATCACACTCTGCTTCGTAAGTTTTTCCTGTATACAGAAAATGTCAATACTTACCCCATCATATCGTAATGAGACATAAAACAAAACAATTCTTCAACTCACTCCCTCTATGCCTGTCTTCTTTCCTTTCCACTTAATTCGTTGTGAAGCTTCCTGAAGCAAAGCTTGGGCTTCTGCAAGGTCCCGCTCCTCTATTTCCCTGCGGATCCTTTCATTCTTCCTCTCCTCAAACTCAAAAGCCAGCCTTTTTCGTTCTGCTTCCTCAGTTATCTTCTGTAGTTCTATCCTCTTTGACTCTTCCAGACGTTCCTTCAAAGATGAAAAAAAAAGGTTCAAATTTATTCACTTTAAAAATAATTAGATATCATGTTGTAAGCCATAAGCCAGAATATTAGTTTACAGATTACCTTCTCAAGAAGTTTGCGTTCTTCTTCTTCTTTGCGTTTCTCAATTATGGATTTTCGAGCAAGAACTCTCTTATGTTCCTTATCCACAGTTTCAGCTAAACTGGGAAGCAATTCACCAAGTTTTGAGGCATTCCTACTAGGAGGATAAATCATTGCCCTAGCTTTATTCAAAGTTTGCGCAAGGATGGTCAGGTGATCCCTTAGAATCTCAGACTCAAGGCCCTGAAAGCAAAAACAGACACATGTAATCCAGATCCACGAGATGAACAATAGAAAGCCACCTTCATTTACAGAGGTAAACGTACAAATATTTGTATTATAGAAAGGCCCCCAAAAACCTCTGATTGAAGAACAATTATTTAAAAATTAGTTCCATTAACTTCTGTCATAACCCTAAATCTGCTAACTAGGCCGCTAACACTACCAGAAGCACAACCTGTGTGCAGAGTGTATTTAACGGTAGATCCATGACTAACATACTAATTATTTTCCCACCTTTGTGAAGTTCATCTGTTTTTCTTAGTGAATGATCCACCTAGAATGGATTTTATTCCAGATAGACACGAAAAATTAATGTCAACACAAAATCCAAGCCTGGAATTACTCAAGTAATATCGACTATACTCGATACATAGAATCAATTGTAACTTGGAACAGTCAAAACCCGGAGGAATGTAGCTTGGGTTACAAACAATACATTTGTTCACATGATAAGATTGCTTAACAGAATTCATCCCAATGCAAAAGACAAAAGGCACAACAGAATGTCTGGTGTATCTCAGCTGGAGGTGTAGATGCAACATGGAAATGTAGTCTGAATGGTGAACAAGAACTGGTGCATGCAAAATGCAAAAGCATAATAGAGCAATTTTTTTGAGGTTACAAAAGACCCATCTTGAACCCAATCCTAAGGGTCAATCTAGAACTGTAAATGAACCAAGCTGTTTAAACAAATCCAACCCAACTCCGGAAAAAACATGTTTATGTTCTTTATTTAGAAAATGAGCCAAACTCAAGCCCAAGTTAGGCCCAACTATTAAACGAGCCAAGTTCAAACATAATAACCTGTTCACGAATAAGCTCATGAGTAAAAAGGCTCTATTTTAAGTATATACGTTGTTATATGTTTATATGTATACATGTATAAAAATATACTAACATACTTGATATTGGATTGTGTGAGATAGTAAATAAGTTCATAAGATATTAAATAATTATTGTAATTTATTGATAACATAAATGTTAGTAAAGATTATTTATAATTTTTAACATTTCAAGGTTGGTGAATCTAGTTCTTATAAGTTCATAAATGAAAATCATTCTATCTTATTAATTCCAAAAATAAAATTTCAACCATAATTTAGTTATTCATTAGACCGGGGAAACCCTCTTTGACTATTGTCTGGGAGCTAGGTGGATAGCAGCACACTACAGGTATACCTAGCCTTCTTCCCATGAACAAACTCACTATCACGGAGGTAAAAATATTATATCTGTGTTGTTTACCATATCAATAAAAAGAATCAATTAATTAAATAACTCGTGATCAAGCTCTAGCTTGTTTGACAAGATGATGAACCAAGCTTGAACATATGATCTAGTTTGTTGATGAGCTAAAGCTCGACTGTGATATACATTCCTAACTGCATCTTTTTTAAAATACTAAGCTACCCTTGGATGACTTCTCAAAAGCCTCCTAAAAAGAACGAGTCACTTAAAGATTTTGAAAAAAGCTGAAGCACCGTTGTTTTACCTAATGACATGCAGGTAACTTCTGCTTCCTAAAAGCTGAAGCACCCCTGGAAAAGCCCCACCTAATAGGGCCTAACAAGATGCAGTTGATAAAAAAAAAAGGCCTATAAATCAAGGCATCAGGGAATAATCAAAATTAAACTCACTAAAGCCTAAATAATACCTTAAAGCTTACAATAGACTCATATTTTCAAAATCATGAGAGTAAAGCTACTTAAATCAAATCCTAACCCAAAAGAGTCCAATCAAGTACAACCTGGTTTGAACGGTAGTTCCAACTGTTGAACCTTTAACATAAGACTGCAGGAGTTACACCTACGGCCCATAATGTGAGCAAGAAACACAAAGTCCTCTACTTCCCTAACGACAAAAGAAGGAGTATGGTCCTACAAATATTAGCAAATCCATCCAATCCACAATGGTTTTCACAAAATCAAATTGGGTGAAAACCATTGGGTTCCCAAGTGAACCTAAACTTTGCTGAACCCACATCAAATTTTACCAGCATTGTTACAGATTTTAATTATTCGTCAATTCTTTCTCTTCTGAATACCTAAAACAGGGGACTTCAAGAAATTAAATTGAAAATTATAAATGAATGACGCTTGAGAAACTAGTATGTATGGTGGTACATTGATCATTACAACGAAGATGACAAATAGAAAAGAGAAAACAAATAAATTTTACCCAAACTACCACCCATAAAACATCACCATCTATACTGTTTTAAGAAATTTCAACCTAGCCACATTAAAAAGTTAACCATTTCTCCCATCATCACAATGTGGACACTTGTATTCAACTGATTGGGGAAGCATCATAAGCACAAAACTTGAGAGCACAAGTAGAAGCTTACCATATTATCAAACGTAACAATACCCTTCATATGGTCAACTTTTGAGGCCAAAAATTTATTCTTGACTGCATCCACAGATATCCTTTCCACAACAGAAAAATCAAAGAAAGGGATCATCCTAGACAAACTCTCAATCTTCATTGCCTGGTACACTTGAGATACCTGGAAAGCAAAAAGACAGTACAGTGACAAGCATGATGAGATGCACAAAAAATGGCAAATATATCCCCAAAAAAAAGAGGAAACAAAACAATGCACCTGCTGTAACAATCTCAAAGTCGTAAGCTTTTCAAGGGAAGGAACATATTGAGAAAATTGTACTTCTGGGACAGAAGAAGCTGAAGAAAGCTTGCCACCAAATTTTGCGATTTTGGTTAACAAAGGCTGAACTTTTGATGCAAGATCTAGAGGGAAAAAGTCATGTTCTAGAAGATGGTAAAGGTCTTTCACTTCTTGAATTACACAAGACATTACACCTTTGGCCACCTGCAATGAAACCCATAATAAAGAACTTAATTGAGAACAAAATCATGTGAAAAATAATTGAAAAGAATTAGATTAGTTACAGCCTAGATTTTTTCCTCTTTAAAACTGATAAATTGAGGATCTCTTTATAATTGGAGGATGTATTGGAGGCAGATCAAAGAAAGGTACAAACATCATATCACATCACATATTCAAGCATGATCAAGCAGACATTTAAGCAGGGACAAGTCCAACCCACCGAAACAGAAACAAAGATCATAAGATAAGAATAACAAATAGGATAAAGATGTATGTGGTAATGTGGGACAACTATTTCTTTATCAATGTCAGCTGGAATCTATTTCCATGACTCAAAAGTAAATAAAAAGAAAATTCCAAATGACTTTGTGATCAAGAGCTATAACCACAAGTGTATGGGCCATCTCAAAAGACTAAACAAAAAGGTAAATTGTTTACAAGCAGAGCATCAATTGATAACAAGCAGTCCCTATTCCCCACTCCCACCCCCACCTCACCCACCCCCCAAAAAAAAAATCTTGGAAAAAAACCCCATATATATATATATATATAATAACATTATAAGAATCCATAAAACCGACATTCTAAGACTGAACAACAATAATCAAACAAAGTAGTGCACAAGAATATTTAAAACTTCACTTCATCCGCATCAGAAAGTATGTAACATTTACCACAAGCAGACAACTAATAATTAAAAAGGAACAAAGAAAAGCTACCTACCAATTCGGAGAGAAGGGATGACCTTGAAAGCTGGAAGAACAATAAAGGAACAGAAAGCAAGTAGTCAGAACTGGAAAACTGTATGTATCAACTAATACGAGACAAAATTCAATTACTTAATTTACATTACCACTTCTCTGCTCTCAAGTTTAGACTCAAGATTAAATCCTATGAGATTAGCCATCTTCAGGTTTCTCTCTTTCTCATTCTCAAGATCTGAATGAGATCCACTGTGGATGCGATCATAAGGCATCACTGAAAGAGCAGCCAAAACAACAGATGATGCTATCAATTGCAAATCCTTCTGGCTCAAGTTCTTATTGAAGCTTTTCTGTAATAAGAAAAGCCTGAACCATGCATAAGCATGATAAAGATGGCTAGCAGAAATCCAAAATATTTCAGTTAGCTTAGCATAATAAACAACCATCAAGGATGCCTTGGGCGTTTTCTTGACCATGAACATCAATCCATGAATGTCCTCAACTGATCGAAAGGCTTCCTGCAAAAAAATACCAGAAAAATTATTACAAAAGAGACATGGTTTTTTTACCATGACAAATAGGTGAACTGTGTGCTAGTACTTCTTTGTTTACACTTAACAAAAACGTATAAAAACACATGATAGTTAACAAACAAAAAAATAAAATAAAAGGCAAACCTGCCAGAGTTGAAGTTCGGTGGCAACTTTTAGCTGCTCAAATCTCGTGTCAAGATACAGTTGCAAGCTTTCAGGAGCTGAGAGATCAGGTCGGTCCCTCTGGTCTCGATATTTGTTAAGATTTGCCAAATGATTTCTTATGATCTCACACAGCCTGCGAAACTCTGTTGTTCGTTTGTATTGCTTACAAAACTGGAAAGCTCGATGCGCTGTCATCTACACAAAACATATGAAGTTTTATAAAGCCCATACAATCCACTGATATAGTTATAGTTCAGGGCATTGTGTGTACCAATATGATTTGCATAAACATAAAATTAAATTAAAACTAACCATATAACATATGAAAAAAAATGACAAAAGCAAGTAGTATAGCAGATATTTTCCTCCAAAAAGTTTGAATTTGTTGCTTTTCTGAGTGCTGCTAGATATAGTGGGAAAAAAGAAAATCACAACATTCAATTCAATATAAAATTTCTTTTCCACATATGCCAAAGAGCAAACTGGTAGTTTATCAGGTATATTAACCACTTTCCTCTTTCTTGAATTTGAACAGTTCATGACTGCTGATGATAGAAGCATACTAAATCACTGGCATTTAAAAAAAAAAATCAATAAATAAAAAAGAACAGTCAATGGGGACTCCATCTTTTACTTGATGTTTAACCAGCCATTAAGCACTTTTACCAAGTCAACAAGACCTTTAATAACACATACCACACTATTACTTTGTCTAATGCCAAAACAATAAAAGAAGAAGTGCTAAATAAGTAACCATGCCATCATGTATCGCAAGCACAACTGTGACATTCTTTAGCAATAAAGAGAGGAAAAATAAAACTAAACTTGAATATGATCACATTCACAAGAAGGAAGACTATGAATACGAGACACTATTTCACGATTGAAAGACTATATGTTTATCAAAATCTATAGCAGCAAACATAATAATAATCCACATGACCTTCTTTTTTTCCCCTTCTCCATTAAAAATTAGCAAAATGCAACTCCTAGCAACAACACTAACAAAAAGAAGGATTCTATTTGCTCACCGCATACAGTGCTTCCAATTTTGAATTGTTCCGTAAGATTTCAAGCACTGTTCTATACGTTTCCCATAGAAATTTAAACCATGGGGTCACAAGCTCTCGATCAGATCTATCTTTCCCTTTCTCTCCACTCACGTAGCTTAGCATTAAGTCTTCTGGTCTTTTATCTGCTTCTAGATCTTCAACATCAAGAGCTTCTTCTAAAGCTTGTGCCTGGCTACGAGCTTGCTCAGCTCGCTCAGTTGATAGATGCATGAAATGCTTGATTACCTCCTCCAAAGAACTAACATTTACTTGCTGACATATGATACGATACTGAATGAGTCCATCCTTGGCAAACCGACCTCTCCGCAAGTCTACACACAGCTCTATATACTTAAACATACTCCTTTCAAGTGGCTTTTGCCATGCTCTGTGTCTCCTTGAGGTGAAAAGGCCATGAAGTGTTTGCAATGCATCTTGCTTTTGTCCAACATTTATTAACTCTGCACCGTGAATACCAAAGTGGATCAGTTCAAGAATATAAAATATGACCAAGCCACAAATGAGTCCTTATTTGTTCAGTGAAGGCACTACATCAAGTGCTAAAATGCATACATAGCAGAAGAACTAATGCACTACAGAAGAAGAAAAGATGCAATCTCCAATTTCAATCTACAGGAACATGACAAAAAAGAGCTGAAGAGTCTATCAACTAAAAAAGGAAAAATTGCCAACCCATGTGGTATTCAGAAACACAAGTAGAAGTTATTTTAAGCTTGCAGTCAGGCCAAAAGAAAGGTAACGCAGGTAGCGTGAATCCAATTTCACTTTTATTTTATACCATTTATGTTTAAGTGTCAAGAGCAGTTCTATAATTTTCTGGTACCTGGATGCGGGTTGAAATATTGGCCTAGTAGGTCTTATTTTGGGGTTTGAATATTTTATTGGATTTTACTTGTGAGTTTAGTCATTTAGTTTGGACTTAGTAATCAAAGCCCAAGGAGTCCGAGTCCTATTAGGGTTAGGTATTAGTCATCTATTTATATGAATGTAAGCTTTCTCTTTAGGGGGGAAATAATATGTTTTCTAAATTCTCAAAGGCTATAAAGCTCTGTCTAAGATTTGTGTGATAAAATCTTCTTTGAGGTGTGATGCTAGGTGCAATGCTTAGGAAGTCTAGAAGCTTTTTTGTTTTTTTATCCCTAAATCAGCAACTGGACCCCTAGCAACCAAACATTGAGTTGTCATTTTTAAAACCCTAATATTCAAAACTTCAAAATCCTAAACTACCCATCAAAAAACCCACAGAAGACAAAGTACTGTTCACATGTTAATGTTCACAGCCCTGAAACGGCAACCAAGACCTTCCCCTTTGTTTCATCCCCAAATCTGACTATTCTTTTTTTCACCATTAGAAACCCTACATTCCTTACTACTTACCAGCTTTTTTCCTACCAATCCCTAACCCTAATTCTTCAAAATCCTAGATATCCATAACCTCAAAATCTGATTTGGATTCCTCCTTGTCCTATGCCAAGGTATATAAATAATGATAAGGGGAAAATGACATCCCATGAATTACACCATAAAACATACCATAAATAGTCTTGTTCTTTTGATTTTGAATATTTACCTATAGTTCCAAGCAATACAGTGACATTTCAAGATAAAGATCCATCATTTAAAGAAATTATCCCAAAACATGGTACTACCACATAGCAAACGCAAAATAATATCTGTCACTTACCTTCAGCTCGTTTCAAAGCATTTTCTGGTTTCGCAAAATTCGACATATCAATCAAATCGAGCAGATCAGATTCCTTGCCTGCTCAAAGGACAGCATGGAACATCAAATTAATAAAAGATATAAATTATGTAAATTACATTATTACTTCAAGTCAACCAAACTCATGATCTACCCAAAAAAAAAAAAAAACAAAGCATCTGCACTGATACCCCTGAGAAAGGGAAGAATTGTCTGGTTTAAAAGGCCAAGTTGATGACATCAATATTCACATGCAAAAAGGGGCTCCAGACAATTGATTTATGCGATCCATTTACCCCCATCTTTGACATGGATGAATAAAAATATTACTGTAACTAAAATCAGTGAAGTACCGAGACCACTTTAAGAATATGTTACTTCATTGGTGGCTAAGAAAATTTTGGGAAATTGATTGTATACTATTGGAGTCTCTTTTTCTTGTTTTCTTTTACAAAAACTTCTTTAGCATTTTTTTTTTTTTTTTGATAAGTAAGAATAATTTTATTAAACAGAGACTACATCATGTTCAATGTACATAAACTACAGTAAAGAATTACAAAAAAATACAAAAGAATTATGTACAAAAGAACATAAAAACTTCTTTAGCAATGTGAACTTAAGTAGAAACAAGGGGCAGAAAATTAGAACATAAGTGAGAGAGGAAAAAATTCATATAGAGGATTACTACCCAGACCATGTACCCCCAGGCGAGCAGGGGACAGATGTCATCATAAAACTGCATAAGACCACTTTAAGAATATGTTACTTCATTGGTGGCTAAGAAAATTTTGGGAAATTGATTGTATACTATTGGAGTCTCTTTTTCTTGTTTTCTTTTACAAAAACTTCTTTAGCATTTTTTTTTTTTGATAAGCAAGAATAATTTTATTAAACAGAGACTACATCATGTTCAATGTACATAAACTACAGTAAAGAATTACAAAAAAATACAAAAGAATTATGTACAAAAGAACATAAAAACTTCTTTAGCAATGTGAACTTAAGTAGAAACAAGGGGCAGAAAATTAGAACATAAGTGAGAGAGGAAAAAATTCATATAGAGGATTACTACCCAGACCATGTACCCCCAGGCGAGCAGGGGACAGATGTCATCATAAAACTGCATAAAAGATGCTATATGCAGTTTTGTTGAGAAAACACAACATTTATTGTGTTCTTTAATTTATGTCTTTCAATCAAAAAGATATTCTAGATGTTAACTCAGCTATCTTATAATGGACGTGAAGTCACAGATCTTTGGGAAAAAGGATTTTGTTTTTTTTTTATTAGTATTTGATTATTCTTAATTATATCCACTTGCAATGTTAGGCCATGATTTGATTCTGAAAATTGAGTCTAGTAGTGGAGTGCGTCGATGATCCCACTTTAATTGGTTCCCGCAAAGAATATGCTTTGGGTGCACATAATAAAAATGGACTTAATAGTTAAATTATTTTGTTGTAGTGTCAATTTTGTGCAAAACTGCATAAAAGATGTCATCGCTACAACAATTGCTTATAAAGTAAAACAAACCATTAATTTTTATTTAAGTGAATTAACCAACAAATGAGTACATATAGCATCGACTAGGTCTGGCCATTTGCACTAATGAATGATCATGTAGCATTGTGTTTACCAAAGCCTGCACTAGGCATACCCTAAATGATACATTGTGCAAATTATGCACAATGCCACTACCACACAGTCACTGTTGCTTGAAAAACTATCAGCATATGCAAATCCTAAATCTTTGGTGTTAGATAATTTAACTATTAAGTCCATTTTTATTATGTGCACCGAACACTTATTCTTCGCGGGAGCCAACTAAAGTGGGATCATCATCACACTCCACTACTAGTACTATACTCAATTTTCAGGATCAAATCATGGCCTAACATTGCAAGTGAATATAACTAAAAATAATCAAATACTAATAAAACACAAACAAAATCCTTTTTCCCAAAGATCTGTGACTTCACGTCCATTATGAGATAGCTAAGTTAACATCTAGAATATCTTTTTGATTGAAAGACATAAATTAAAGAACACAATAAATGTTGTGTTTTCTCCCCATATCAATTGGGATGAGAGTGTTGTAGATTTCACAGAATTAGATTTCTATATAAAAAAAAAAAAAAAAAAAATACAATTCTTTGAAATCCGAAACAAAACAAAACACACACAAACAAACAAAGAACTAGTTGATGATATGAAGTGCATGTTTATCATGAACGAATCCGTAGATTTTTATTATTATTATTATTATTATTATTATAATCCTAAGACTGGGTAGAGACAAATAGAAAACGCAGTATTTCGTAACAATCGGATCTATAAGTTAACGTTAATTATTTCAATTCATAGGTTTCGGAGAGAGAGAGAGACCTGGGTTTACGCTATTGGTTTAGAGCAGGATGTTTTTACTGAGGCGCTTCTTCGTGTAGTTCTGTCTGTCTGACGAGGTTGCCCTAAAACCCAACCGAAGACGATGAAAGGAATGGACAGCTTTTAGTTGCCTTTATATAAATAAAGAAAAGATAAAACCAGTTACTCCGAGCAGTGACCGATCCAGGGGCTTCATCCAAGAAAATGTAATTTTTTCATGGGCAAATTATATAATTTAGCTAAAATTTAAGGATTTTTTTTATTAATTTATAAAGTTTAGATAAAGGATGAGGGTTTTTTCAACCCAACGTGGATCAAGTTGGATCCATGAGTTGGATAATTAATATATATATAACTGAAACTTTTGAAACTTTCACAATTTTTTACGTTATCATTATTTTTTTTCTTTTTTTTTAGGTTTTATATCATATATATTTATTATTTATTTTAAACATATAATTATCGTTTACAATAGTTTAATTTAAGTAAAACTCTATTAGATATATATTTCAAGAGCTTAAAGATTCTACTTCAACTAAAATTCTATAACAAAAATAACTCCTAATGTAAATTAGACTTCTAGCCAAATACAATAACATTCTCCCACAGCCTCTACTCTCTCCTATTTAAGAACTACTTGCATAAAAGACTTAAAACCCCAAAACTATTTGCGGAGAAGATGATGTTTGAGAACCCTCGCCACGAAGTGAATATTGAAACTGATATCTTTTTATAAAGATTGGTCCTCTTACAATTTTTCACGTTATCACTATTTTCTTTTTCTTTTTCTTTTAGGTTTTATATCATATATATTTATTATTTATTTTCAACATGTAATTATCGTGTTACAATAGTTTAATTTAAGTAAAACTCTATTAGATATATATTTCAAGAGCTTGAAGATTCTACTTCAACAAAAATTCTATAACAAAAATAACTCACAATGCAAATTAGACTTCTAGCCAAATACAATAACATTCTCCCATAGCCTCTACGCTCTCCTATTTAAGATGTGTAAAAGACTTAAAATCCCAAAACTATTTGCAGAGAAGATGATGTTTGAGAACCCTCACCACAAAGTGAATATTGAAACTGATATCTTTTTATAAAGATTGGTCCATGTCTTATATTTATATGTATGGCCGTTTTATGTTAAGTTATTGTTTAGCTACATTAATGGAAAATATACAAAGCTATGGAGGGGTAGTTCTTCCTCTAACTGAAATCCATCTTTTACTGGACTCTATGAGTTTTGACATATCAAACATTAATTTCAAGATTCTTATTAATACAAATAAGTTGAAGGTGCGTTCGTCCGATGGTTTTGTTTTCAGCTAATAAACTAATTTTTTAGCTGAAAACACAATGGCTCAAATGCTGCGGTGGAAGGTCTAAAAGCTCTTTATGGGATCATGTTATAAATCATTGTTATCTCTATTACTTGTGAATCTTATTATAGGCTACATCATTATAAGATTGTCTCTTCCTTTATAGGATGCCTTAGAACATTTATTTAATTGTTTTCAGTTTAATTCTTTAATATTTTTTGGTATTTCAGAAGTTTTAACATATGAATTTTTGAGATATCATTTTGCAATATTGAAATTATTTGACAGATTTCCACGACTATAGTGATAAATTATTTCTTTTAAAGGTAACACTATAGTCACATTTTTTTATGTTGTTTCTATAATTTGTAGGTTTTGACTATTTTGATTCTTTAATTTTTTTTGTCATTTTGGAAGTTTTAACATCAATATTTTTGGGTAATATCTAAAACAATTTGGCAAATTTCAACTTTTATAACCATAGGTTATTTTTTTTAAGATAACACATTTTTCTATTATGTTTTTCTATTGTGTAGTCACATATATATTTTGTTTTGTTTCAATAAGTTATAGATAGTGAATCTTTTGATTCTTTAATATTTTTTTGGCATTTTGGAAGTTTATATATTTGAATTTTTGAATTTTTTTTTTTGCAATGTCTAAAAATGTCTAGCAAATTATTTGCAAGCCATTACACGTTCAAGTAATGGATTGTATAGTTTCATAATCAAGTTAGGATTTTATAAAAATTATTTTAAACTAAATAGTGAGAGAGTCCTAATAGGAGTCTCTTTCTTTTTTCCTTAATTCTAAAGTTTTTTTTTTTTTTTTTATTACTTGAGTCTTTCTTTCTTTCTTTTTTTAAATAATTTTTTTTTTAATTTTTTAAACTAAATAATGAGAGAGTCCTAATAGGAGCCTTTCTCTATTTTTTTTCCTTAATCCTAAAGTTTTTTTTTTTTTTTACGTGAGTCTTTTCTTATATAATTTTTTTTTTTAATTTTTTAAACTAAATAGTGAGAGAGTCCTAACATGAGTCTTTCTCTCTTTTTTCCTTAATACAATTTTTTTTTTTTTTAAGTGAGTCTTTTGTTTTTTTTTTTTTTTTTGAAACCTAAAGTGAGTCTTTTAAAAAAAAAAAAAATTCTAACGTGTGGTTTTTAAAAAAAAATAATAATAAATGGTGAGAGGGTCCTAACAAGAGTCTCTCTCTCTTTTTTCCTTAATCCTAAAGTTTTTTTTTTTTTTTTTTACGCAAGTCTTTTTTTTTTTCAAACCTAAAGTGAGTCCTTTTAAAAAAAAAAAAATCTAATGTGAGGTCTAATTAAAAAAAAAAATTATAATTATTTTTTTAACCAACATAAGTTTCTCAAAAAGTAAAAAACTTTGATTTTATATTATATATAGATAATAATAATGATGTGACACGCTCTAAGGATATAAGAATGCAATTTGTAGATCTACTATCAAGATAACATAGATTAGATTGGCGGTGGATAGTAGATTTAATTGCAGTTGAGTATTATGTGAAGTTATCACCATAGAATAGACCACACCGAAATGTGTTATGTAGAACCAATGATGTGAAAGAAAAAGAATTTTTATAAACCATTATTTTTAACAAAAAATATTTATTTTCATTCATTTTCAAGTTATACATTTTTTTAAATTAAGTCATAGCCTTTAAGCAAAATAAGTTTTTTTAATTTTTATTTAACTATCCCGTGCATCGCACGGGTTAGCGACTAGTTTTTTTTAATTACTATTATTATTATTAAATTGAGTATTAGAACAACCCCACCACATATAAGATCAAATTTATAACCAAATAATTTTAAGCATAACACCAAACCAACACAAACTATACAAGGAAAACTTTTAGCATTTGGGTTTTATTTAGGAAAATTGGCAAAAAAGTAAATAACAAAATTACGTAATATCTTTTTTAATATATTTTTAAATTTTAAATATATATTAAATATAAGCGGGTTGGGTCGGGTTAGATGGATTTGTGAATCTTATGACTCGAACCCAACCCGACCCATTGTAAAAAAATTCTCACAACCCAATCCAGCCCAGCAATCCCTAAAAACTAACTTAACATCGTAAATTGGGTTGGATCAGGTCGGTTGGTTTTGGCAAGTTGGCTGCATTCCATATAAAACCTTGATTTTAAGTCCTTCAATATTTAGATTTTTTTTTTTTTATATATGACAAGGAACCTTAGAGACAGTGCAAAGTATAGTATCTTTTTACCTAGTTAAATCCTGGATTCATTTAGCATGCCCACATCACATGGATGAAGTAAGTTATCGGCTTCAGGGACGTGGCCCCTAGAAAATTGTTTGCAGCCAAGGGGATTCAAACCTTACTTTTAGGGAGCATACCAACAATATGCTAGACTAGATATTTGAAACTTCAATATGTAGCATATTGTTTTAAAAATTAGGGTAAAATATCATTTTTGTCCCTAAACTATCATAAAAGTTCGTTTTTCGTCCCTAAACTTTCAAAAGTTCTATTTTCGTCCCTAAACTATCACAAAAGTTTGTTTTTCGTCCTTAAACTTTCAAAAGTTCTATTTTCGTCCCTAAATTTTCAAAAGTTCTGACGGAGTGCTGACATGGCTTGACAGAGTACTGACGTGGGAAGGACGAAAATCAATACGTTTGGAGAAGTTTAAGGACGAAAATAGAACTTTTAAAAGTTTAGGGATAAAAAACGAACTTTTGTGATAGTTTAGGGACGAAAATAGAACTTTTGAAAGTTTAGGGACGAAAAACGAACTTTTATGATAGTTTAGAGACGAAAATGATATTTTACCCTAAAAATTATTATAAATATGAAATCTTAATATGTATATTTTTAGGACAAGGTTTTCCTTCGAATTGGCTTGAAGGAATTTCCTCCAACCATGTGGGGCAAAATATCCATGTATATTAATTAAATTAATTATATAACTTACTAAAAATGTTATGTAATTAAAAATACATGTGGTTAATCTTTTAAACCACCACGTAGTAAGATGAAAAAAGCAGCTTAGAGGTAAACTTAAAAAAATAAAAATAAATAAAATAAAATGAAGCCTCGGCTAAGAGGCAAGTGAGGATATGTGATTATAAGTGTCTCAATTTAGACAAGTGTCTAAACTATGAGTTAGAGGCTTAATGTAGTCATTTTGTGGTAAGTTTGGACTAGTATCCATAAGCTTTATTCATTCATATCTTTCATTTACTTAAAGTTTGTATGAGATTGTTGTAGTAGAGTTTTTGTGGTAAAAAGTACTAGAATAAGATCTCAACATTTATATTTTTGTAGATTTTTTGGGATAAAAAGTATTAGAATATGATCTCTAATCATTTAAATCTTTTAATTCCCTCCAATTATTTGTTAAATGAGCGACACGTGAGAGTTATTTGATTTTGTGGTTTATTTGGGTGTTTTATGATCACTTTATATACATACACATGCACAAATGAATGGTGAATGATTTGAAATTTGGACGTTTCATGACCACTTGATTGTTCAAATATCATGTATCTTATATCTGGATTAAAATAAGAGAATTTAAATAGAATGGATCCTTTCTAGAAAGTATTAAATAAGATTAAAATAAAACAATGTTTAGTGACAAATTACACTAATAAAATAATTTAAAGTTGGCATTTTTTGCGGTGGAGAAGTTGAAGGGAATTTGAAGTGCATTAACATTGGAGAATTTGAATCATTGAAGTTTTCTAAGTTTTTAGGTAGGTTTGGTTGGGAGGATGGATATAGAAAGTTAGAGAATAGAAATGTAGGAATGATAGAAAATGTTGTAGCTTCTCTCACGTGTGTTTGGCAAGGAAGATGAAAATGTGGAAAAAAAATATTTATTTGAATAAATTTACTGTTATACATTTATTACATTAAAAGAAAATATTCTCCTAGAAAAAACAGAATTAAGAGGGGCAAAATAGTAGATTCCATTTAAGAACCATTTTCTCTCCATATTTTCCTCATAATATAAGAGGATGGTTTTTGGTGGACTTGAGTGGAAAATTCTACCGACCTCCTTTCGCAACCTCCCTCATTTTCATAACACTAAATAATGGAAAGCTCTCATTTTCTAGCTTTCCCCTTTTCTACCCAACCAAATAGACCATTAACTTCTTTTTTTTTTTAGAGTTTTAACCTATGACATCCGCTCTTAATGATAACTTTTTATCATCAAACTAAGACACCAATTGATTTTGGTGCAAGCAGTAATTGAACCCTAATCTCTTATTCAACTATCAAAACTTCCCAGTTTGGCAAATTGAAACCCACAGACCATTAATATTTTATGTAAACCACGATGCTTATCTAAGATAAAAGATACATCAAGATGAGGTAGTTTTGAAGACATTTTAAATGACACATGTCACAACAATAAAAGGACATGACTCACAATGATGTGTATCCTTATTTTTGGATCTAAATTCTATATAAAATTAGTCACTAATTCATAAAATACACGTGAAATTAATCAGAATTAACAAATGAAAAGGTAAAATTAGATAACTTGTAGAAAATAAACTACCTAATTATAATTTGATTATAAAAGATCACACCTACTTTAATTAGAGAAGTTTAAAGTTTAAACATGATTTAATATAGTGATTTTAATTAATTTAAACTAGCATTATTTAGCATTATTTGTAACTCTGAAAACCAAATTAGAAATACATTTTGGAATGATGGCATGGAAAATTTTGGATTTTTAAATTAGTAAATATTGCAATGTTTGGAAAAAGCTTACAAAAAGATTTGAAATAAAGGTAAAATTAAGGTACGGTTCCTTTATACCTTAAATTTACCTATATATAAAACGTTTCTACCTAATAAGTAACATACATTCATAGTATTACACAGAAGCATAATAAATCCAAATTGAGTTTGTTTATATTTTATAATTTTAGATGCATGAATTTGTATATAAATGTAATTGATACAAATTTGAATGATACTTGGTATGAAATTGGAGCGCACATTCTACCATAAAAGAAATTTGAGCACACTTAAAATCAAAAGACATTTGGCATCAAATTATAGTCAATTTAAAAAACACTTTGTACAAAATTGGGATGCAATTAGAATCTAATTTGGATTATTGAGCTTCCTTTTTAATATATTATACATATATGATTTGAAATAGGATTATATGCATGTAAAATTAAGTATTTATATAAGAAAATAAAAATTGGGAAATCACTTTATTATTGACAAAAAAAAAAAAGAATTTGCGACCTTTCACTAAAAGTTTCAATATAATAAAAAAATGCAATTTTTTTAGAAAAATGTAATTGTGCCGTAGGCATTCTACTAGACTAATGCAGGTATATGGAGAGAATTATGCATCCCATAGTTAGAGAGAAAATGATGCTATAGTTAGAAGCATTCAATTTAATTACTCTTGCAATGTGCTCTTACAAGTTTTCCGATTGTGGCCACTTTTATTACAACAAGAACAGCATGTTGATTTCTTGAACTTGATTTGCGATATTTGCTTCAATTGTGACTCAGTTTGCCCTTTGTGTGAAAACCCAGGTTGTGGTCCTTTGCTATCAATAGGCCTTAAAATAGGCATATCATGGGTTGAAAAATCAGGCATTACCTCTGTGTATAAAGTCTGCTGAGTGTCTCTATGATACCACTTCTCAACAAACTCGTACACATCACGATTTGCATGTTGAAGTGCACTACATGCATGTAGACAAGGGATGCCTGTCATCTGCCATTCAAGGCATGTACAATCCATTCTTGACAAGTCCACCTTAAACTTACAGCTTTGCAGTTCAAACTCAAATACAAACTCAGACATTTGACTGCCCACTAGACTCTCTGCTTTAGACATATTCTCTCTTATTTTCTGTTCAATTTTGTAGCCAACTGGACTTTTCCAAGTCATAACATCCCTTTGTCTACCAAGTAGCAAATTCGACAACTTGCATTGATGTGCTTTCATAAATTCTAAAATTGGCTTTTGACACTCTTTCCACATCCATGAATAAAACACATCTGTTTCATCAGCATTCAACTTGTCCCATCGCTTTCTTTTAAATTGTGCATTAGCCCAATGCTCTGGGTGATTGGCCATAACCCACTCATACATTTCCTTACAATACCGATGCTGGGTAACTAAGGCCTTTTCATATTCTGCACCTAATCTTGCAAAAGCAATATCATCCAAAAGTTGAAGTGCAGTTTGCTCCCAATTGGATTGCAATTGGAAGTAAGAGCTGAAACTTTGCTTTAGGCGGCGATAACAATAAGAATGAGTTTCAAAACCAAACACCTTATTGAGCCTATTTAGCAGGCTTTGATTTCTGTCCGATATTATTGCAATCTCACGCATACCGACAATCAACTTAAGTTTCTCAAAGAACCATGACCAATCCACATCATTATCTGTAGCAACTATCCAATAAGCTACTGGATATATTCCATCATTTGCATCCAGCGCAGTCACAGACCATAAAGTGCCTCTAAATGGTATACTTAAATGATAGTCATCTATAAATAACAGCGGCCTACATCCAAGCTGAAATCCTCGAATTGAACAACCATAAGCAACAAACAACTGCCTAAATTGATTATCTTCAGTTGATGACCATGTAGCAATTGACCCTGGCATTACATCCATTATATGTTGGCACATCGATGGTATTAACTTGTATGCAACGTTCTTCATTCCATGAATCAACTGTTCCTTTCTAGATGAGTAGAAATAAGTTGATGGTACAGAAAGGTCACCTGGGAAATCCATGCAAGTTTGTCTAGATACATGATCTGGACTTTCTTTCATATTCTCTTTAATCATTTCTGCAACCAACCTAGTTTTCAACGAAGGCTTCAAATTGGTTTGACCTTGTACCAAGTGTTCATGCTTATCAATTAATGTATTTACTCTAATTAAGTTAGTGTTTCTCACGCCATAAGCTGTCACTTTCCATGGGCACCGATCAACTGCACACCTCACAAGTATTTTTTTAGAAGTATTTCTTTTAAACTTGTATTTAAAGCATTTTGCAACAGAATACTTGTATAAAGCTAAACGGAAAGCAGCAGGACTCTGAAATTGCTGACCTCCTCCAATTAGCTCTCTTTCCCACTCATTAAGCAAAAATGGTGATTTCTCACTAGTTGTGCACTGCATTGACACTGGTTGAGCTCTATGGGCGTAGTTATCATCAGCATTAGTATACTGCTCATCACCATGTTGGTCCGAAGTTAAATGGTTCTCTGTGTCAGAGCACCCGGCTAAATCTCTATCAGCATACTCAGCCTCATCATGTTGATCTTGGCTCTCAGTGTTGGAGTACCTGACTGGATCTCTATCAGCATACTCAACTTCAGTATCCTGATCTGACGTCAATGGGCTTTCTTTGTTAGATGACCTAAAAATAAAATGTTTTTCCAAATTCAAGTCATATAGACAAAATTGACATACATGGAAAAATCAATACAACAAATTAATATACCTGTTGCTTATAAGTGTAGGGTTTGCAACTTCTGCTGCTTCAACCACGTATACATATCCAACACCCTCATTGAAATATAACAAGTTATTCAAGCCATTCTGATCTTTGAGGGGCAACAGACATGATTTGTCAAATTTAACTGAGTATTGAAATAACTTTCCAGTAGGAGTTATACAAAGTTGTTCACATATCTCACCCACAAATGTTTCATATGCGGTGTCTTGATCAATCACTAAGCCATCTACCAAACCACCTTTATATAAAACAGATCTATCTTTCTTCACCACTAGCTCTCCCCCAAAATGACAGTAGCAAAATAAAGTTTTTTCCACTCTTTGCAGCACCATGCTGTTCTGGTTAACATGATACTTAGTTATGTTAATCATACGTTCACACGTGTGTCAAAAACAACGAAAGAATAGAATAATTCACATCATCACATTAGATTAGGGACTACGTTACTTCACAATCAAGACACCCTCAAAACAAGCATTATAGAAAACATGATAATGAACAAGAAAAGTAAGTTGAACAGTAAGACTTATGAGCCTTTTCCTTGTAACTATTAAGAGGGATACAAGGGCAAATGATCACAGAGGAGCCTGAAGATGAGAATAACAATAGTCACTAATTCCAATGCTGGCACTTCATGTTTTCATAGCGCCAATTCTGGTAGCTTGAGATTACTTTAATATTTATAAAGTTAGTTAAATTTGTATTGAAAAAATATGCACAACTAGCCAATGAGCTCTAGTTTTAGTGGCACCTCCTCTAGTGTAAGGTGAATGGTGAGGACAAGGCTTCCAGACCCATCAGCTATGTAATTTACCAATCATAATTAAATTAATCAAGCCAAAGATTACATAAATAAACTAATTGCACACAAGGAAGTCAAGAACTCCTAATGATTACAAAAAAGCATGTTAAAAATATGTGGTTAAATGATTAAATTTATCATATCCCAATAGCTTAAACTTTTAGAACAATAAAAAATTTAGAGTTCGATTTCTGTCTTCTCCACTCTACCTCACATTTAAAATCTCATGCATTAAGAGTCACATATTAAAAGGGAATTTGAGCCCCACAAGTGAGGGGGAATGTTAAAAGGGAGTTTAAGCTTGTAGACAATCAGTAATTTATTAGAGTTCCCACAACAAAATACAGTTGACATTTGCCATGTGAAAATATTCTGGAATCCTTTTTCTATCAGCCACTACAAAATTGAAAAAACATACAAGTTTACCAACCAAACACCCCCAAAAAATGTATGCTTTGTAGTATTCACCTCTGAGATTAACTTTGAATTAGTAACAGTGTTAAGAACATATATCCAAAGCGTTTTGCAGTAACAATGACACTAATTTGAAAGACTTTGCTTAAAGAGAGATGATGTTAAGCTTTACTAGCATAACACCAACGTAAATTCGTAAATATCCACATCAAAAATATCATTAAAAAAAAAAAAAACATCCTAAGACATGAATGGTGTTTTCAGCATTCATTTGAGGGTTTACCTGCTCGAAAGGAAATGCCAAGAGAACTATAATGGCGACTGTGTTGTAAAAAAAAGTAACGCTGATTGGCACTTGATGAGTTTTTTACTATTAGAAAGGAACAATATTGGGGTTTATTCTAATCGTAATTTTTTTTTATATTTCGGCGTTCTGTGTGTTTTAGGTAGTATTGAAAAAAATAGGTCGAAGGAAAACTATATATAATTCAATGGAAAATCTCATCGTTTGAGGGGAGGGAAAAGAATAAAATGGAATTTATTCAGTGGCTTTAATGGATAGAATATAGCCTATTTTATTGTTTGAAAGTTTAAGCAAGAGAGAACTCAGAAAATGGAACGGGCCAGAGGAATTTAAGGAAACACACATTTTTTTTTATTCTCTCAAAATCTTAAATTTTCACTAAAATTTCAAAAATACTCTTATATATATTTAATTTTTTATTTTAAAACGGAAAAAACTTATATACAGTACCTTAGGTTCCCTTCTTAAGATTTTGTTATATAACTACTTAACTAAATAATATGCATCCATTCCATGAGAAAAAAAAATCACATAACAAAACTTTAAAATAAGAACCTAAAAAACAGCACATAAGTACTGTAACTAAGTCTTACATTTTTAAAATTAGAGTCTAATAATTATATTGTGATTAATGATTCAATTTATTTTACTTTACATAACTCTTAAATACAATTAACTTTCATTCCTTTATTCTAAAACTTCCAAACAATGATTAATAATTCTATTTAATTCATTTATTTTTCATTACTTAAATACGTTTTATTCAATTCAATTTTATTCCATTCATTTATGACTTATCCATTCCATTTGTTGGTACCCATTTTTTTACGCTATGGGCTGGCAAATAAAGTCCCAAGCCCACTAAAGAAAAGCAAGGAAGAAAGGGCTTGAAAAACCTATTACTAGACCCACGTCCTAACCAAGCTAGCTAAGTAACCAAAGAAAAGGGTTTGTTGTAATATATCTTAAAATGAGGAAATCAGTAGAGGCCTAGGATGAATCCTGCTCCTTCGCATCCCAAACCCGAAAAGAGAGGAGGACTTACCACTAATTGAAACTCGGGAGTTGTGGCTTGGTGGAGGGGAGGGAGTCTTTTGGTTTTTGGCATGCACCACTAAAGTATTCCCTCTCTCACAAAAAGACACTGCTCTTTGGGCTTCTTCTCCACAGCCAAGGTTGACTCAAGTTCCAAAATCCATAGTTTTGTGTTGACTTTAAGCAATAAGACTATGAGAGTTGGAGCAAAGATCTGTCTTAGGCTAAGTTCTACTCAGCAAATAATAGTCCTTTGTCTATATATATGCTACAAAATATAGTCATTAAACACTTACTAATATGTTGATTTTGCTATGAGCTTTTGTATTTTATTATTTGTTTGGAGTGTTTGTTCTGCTATCGACTGGTTCAGCGGAGCCAATTCTACAGGACATATCAAGACCATTTCTAGCTGGGCTAATTCGGCAAAATGAACCAAGCCCAATTTTGAACCCCGCGAGCCTTTGTTCAAGAAGTGTCCACAAATATTCCGACACATGTATTTTGGCAAAAAAAAAAAAAAGCCCCTACACCATTCAATTTCATTCTGAAGTGTTATAGTAAAACTTTTATTTTGGAGATTGTTTTATTTGAAAGAGATATTGCATGTATATGATACATGAGATACCACCTCGTTGTTATAAGAATTTGAAGGATTAGAGTTTTGATCAGATGGTCTCTAAGAGCATCTTCAATAGATTCTTTGATTCATGGATAATTTGATGATTGGGAAATAAAGGATTTAAACCCTGAAGTTTTTAATGATAATACTAGGAATTACAAGTTGATTTAGAAGACCATTCTTAAATTCTTATCTTATGTCCTTCAAAGGATAAATTTTGAACAACAGAATTTTTCTATTCTTTGGAAACTTAGCATTTCACAGGAGCCTAAAAGAAGGAAAATAGAAAAATGATAGTGGGGAAAATGGAATGGAGCAGGGTGCCAATCTCTGATAAGACCGCAATTTTTGCGGGTAGCAAATACGGAATGAAGCAGTGGTGGTTCTACATGCAAGCCAGGGTAGTCACAGGATCACCTTGACTTATAAAAAAATGTATATATACACTTGTCAAAAAAATATTATATGTTAAATTATCCTATTATGACTACTCTAATAAAAATTTTGAACACCCTAACTTGAGAATTACAAAAATTTGGATTCAACAAAAATAAAAGTAATGCTACTACATTCACAACATTTTTACAATAATTTTACAACAAATATAATGTAGTAAGCTGTTACTGATTCTAATTTGGACCAAATACTAATATTAATTTTTTCTCCAACAATAAAAACTTTTTGCATAAGATTTATTGTAAAAATGTTGTGGACGTAGCATTACTCCAAAATTAATTTTGCCTCCAAACATAATTCTTAATCCTTTTTTTTTTAAAGCTTAAATGACAACAATAAATATTAGCTCAAATAACAACAAACATAAATCAAGCAAAAACAAGACAAGATCAAACAACAACAATTGAAAAAATTACTCAACAAAAAGCCTATTATAAAATAAAAAGATAAAATTTGTAACTCAGTTCAACTTATTCAATAAAAATAATTTCTAATTTCATTTTTCTTTAAAAAAAATTGTACCAATAGAAATATTGTGGTAATTTAAAATTCTTAGTAACCACCCTAAAAAATATTCCTAGAACCGCTACTGGGATGATCTATCGTGCATGAGTAAAGATAACAGCCAAAGACAGAGAACGGAGGTTGAGTATTCTGTTCAAATTGTTTATTTTGATAAGTACATTCTGTTCAAATTTACTCAAACATGATGCTTGAAAGATTTTATTTTCGTCCTTAAGATCAATATTATATAAAACAGAAACTTCTATTGACCAATTTACAGCTTATGGCTTTTGCTTTGACCCATGACTCAAAACGGTGAGAGATGAAGAAAGTTGGTTCAGAGTTCCGGTAACTCTTTGCCATGTACTTTAATCTCGTTTACATGTGCTACTATGTATGGACAAGAATTGTACTGCATACATTTTCAGGAGAATGTAAATCTTGAGTTAATACAAATCTTTTTCTCTCTTCTATTCTATTTGAAGTCATGCTCTCTTTTACTTTCCTAATTAACAAGTCATTTTTTATTATTTACTTTCACTAATGTTATTTTTTACATTCCTCAATATTTTTCCGTTCTCTCAACTTGGATCAACTTACTTTTTCTTACCGGTTCATTACTTGCTCTCTTTTTAACATGACCAAACTATCTCAAGCGGCTCTCCCTCATCTTTAGGCTACCGCTATCTTTAAGTGGATTCTCTTTTTTTTCAAATCCTATCTTTCGGTGTATTCCCGCTAATCCATCATAATTTTTTCATTTCTGCTGTACTCATTTTATGATACATGATAAAAGGTCATAGATTCAAAAATTCGACCATTCTTTGGCACTCAGCCAAAAGATTCCAAAATGGGTGCAAATCTCACACACACACACGAATATGTATTAGGAAGCTGACCAACAGAACAGCAAACAGTGAAAAATATAATCCAAACCCGTAAATAAGTAAATAACAAATTATGCATTGAAGAGAAGGGAGTAATGCCTAAGACATACTACATGCTACGCGATCAAGCTTGATAAATTCGTTCTTTTTTAATATTTATGTCTAATTTACGTAATCCTCATGGGTATAACTGGAAGCTTGAACCTGTTGATAGGCAATGCTTTTGTACCAATCCACAAGTTGACCCTACAGCCTGAATGCATTCATACATTATTACAAGAAATTCAGGGCCAGAAACAATGGTATTCGTTCTGAAATGGTACACGTGCCAACTTAATACAACGACAATTTCTGATCTTCTTCTTCTGCAAATGTTGACACTGAAGTTGCAAGAGGAAGTCTTTTTTCAGATGAATATGTAGGAGGGAGTCTCCTCCATGAGGCCAACCAAAGAGAACCAACATTACTATTATATTAACTCAACCCCTTACAAGTCCAGCATGTCATCCTCTAAAATCCCTTTCATTAGCTTCACCTTTGCACAGCATAACCTACTGGACTGAAGGTAATCCAAAATTTTCAAATTACAAACCAGGAAACATGGCCTCTATCCTCCTACCAACTAGCATGTAGCATTTTAATTGCATCTTCATCTGTAAGCTTTTCTGGGATTTCGGCTATCTAAGATATCACCAAGAGTGGCCAAGGCATCTTGAAATTTACGGATTTTGAGAAACCCCCTTATCATGGAAACTTCACTGTCTGAGAAGCCTGCTTTCTCCATGACCATATCAACAAGTTTGATTAGGGTGTCCTCCATGGCTAAAGCACAAAGTCCTTCAGCCAGCAAAATGAATGATGAAAATTGTGGAACAAATCCTTTCTCCATCATCTCAACCACAAAATCAACAGCTTCTCCAATTGGTCCTCCACCATTGCAAAGCCCACGAAAAACAATTTTATACGTAACGGCATCAGGAGGATCACCCTTCTCCATCATTTCTCTAAAAAGCATCATGCCTTCTTTTGCTCTCTTTCGTTTAAATAGTGCTTGAATTACAGGATTATAAGCCGGTGGAGTCGGGACCATTCCTTTCATCTGAACAGTTCTGAGGAGCCTACTTGCAACCTCAATTCTACCTGCCCTGCACAAGCCCCCAATAAGAGTCCCATAAGTGACAATGTCTGGTTCACACCCATTTGAAGTCATACTTTGAACAATATCTGCTGCCTTCTTTATATCACCATCTCTGCAGAAGTATGTGAGCAGGGAATTGTATGTGAACTTGTCAGGTTTCAATCCTTCCATTATCATCTGATCCATAAGCTGAGAAGCCTCTTCCATCCTCCTGCTCTTACAAAGACCATCAATAAGGCTGTTGTAGGTCACTGAATTTCTTGAAACCCCTAGGAGTTCCATCTGATCAAAAATTTCCTCCGCATCCTCAATTCGCTTGTTTTTGCAAAACCCATCTATCAAAGTATTGTATATAAAAACATTCCGTGAGCAACCACTTGACTCCATCTCTTTCAGCAAGCTCAAAGCTTTCTCAAGTTTCCCTCTAGAACAGAGGCTGTCAATCAAAATATTGTAAGTAAATTCATCAGGTTGACACCCTTTCTTCTTCATCTCCTCAAATAGCTCCATTGCCATTCTATGCTTACTAGTCAAACAGAGTCCATGAATCAGAGAATTAAACGTACAAACATCAGGTAAAATTCCCTTGCTTGTAAGAACACGAATAAGTTCAGTGGCCTCTTCAACTCGGTTCTCCTTACACAAGGTGCTAATTAGAGTGTTATAAGTGATAGTGTTAGGGGAACAATCCCTCAAAACCATCTGATTAAGAACTTCCTTTGCCTCTTCAACTTCACCCAATTTACACAACCCAGAAATCAAAGAGTTGTACGTAAATATATCCGGATCAAACCCTTCCTGCAGCATTACATCCATAACCTCTAAAGCATGTTTGACATGTCCAGCCCGGCACAAACCATTAACCAAAGTGTTGAACGTAAACTGATCGGGACGGAAGCCCTCATTTGACATCTCCTGAACAAAACTCAACGCTTCCTCAATCCTACCCTCTTTGCATAACCCATTAATCAAAACATTAACTGTCACACTGGTACATGGGCAACCAACTTCTACCATTTGTTCTCTAATTCTCAATGCACCACTAATATTACCTTCCTCGATATACCCTTGCATTAGCGTGGTGAACGTTTTCTCATCCGGCGACAAACCATAGTTTGGCATCTCTTCCATCATCAAAATGGCCGGCCTAATTTGATGAGCTTTACAAAGAGCCTTTATCAATACATTAAAGGTGGAAACATCTGGCTTAATTCCTCTACTAACCATACTCGAATGCATGGTTTCAACTAGTTTAAGCTTATTACCATCAACAAGAACATTCAACAAGAAGTTACAAAAATGCGTGTCAGGTTTTAAGCCAAACTCATTCTCCATCATTTCCACAACACCAACAATTTCATCATATAATTCAAACTCTGCATAGCTCATAATAAAAATCAAGAAAGTACCTGTACTAATCTCACACCCCGCGAGTTTCATTTCTTCCAAGACACTTCTCATCGATTCGAAAGACCCCACCTTTCCAAGCTTACGAAGAATCTCCTCGTATATGGCCGAACTGGGTGTGAAGCTGGACTGCTTCGAGGCCCATTCGAATATGCGAAGGGCTGAAGACTCGTCGGTTTGGCGGCGAAGGGTGTCAAGGAGTTGCTTTGGGGTGAAGTCTGAAGGGAGCTGAGAGAGAGTAGTGGGTGGAGTTGAATTGGAGACTGGAGAAGGGGCTGTGACTTGGTCATGGTGTTGTGTGGAGGCGAAGGAGATGAAGGAATTGGAGGTGGGTTTCTGAGAGAATGAGAGCGGTGATGGGTGGTAGTTTATGGAATGTGGGAGAGACAAAGGGTAGCATTTTAGACAGGAAGAGAAAGCCATTTGGGCAATTATACAAACATGTAAGGTGCAGAGAGTTGAGTGGCACCTGGCGGATGAGGTGAGAGTAGATAGGAAATTGGCAGAGAAGACTTTACAATGTGATAGAGTTTTGGGTTTGGCAGTTTTCGTAACGACCCACCGTTTTCATAGAGGAAATGCAGACTTATATTTTGTCGTTTATTATTATTATTTTTTTAAAGGAGGATGTTATTATTATTATTATTATTATTATAGATATGGTAATATTTTTATTTTAACTTATCACATTCATTCTATGATAATTACTCTTTATCATTCAACTAAAGCACCAATAAGTTTTAGTATAGATGAGATTCAAACCCTAAAAATTTGTTATTCAACAAGAAGAGACTTTACTAATTAAGTTATTCAACAAGAAGAGACTTTATTAATTAAATTAATTGAAGCCCACACCTAAAGTTGTCCACGGGTCAGGCCGGACCCGATACGCTGGTGTCAGGTGGAAGGCAGAGGGACCCGAAACCAACCGCTAGCGTCAATCGGTCGAGTCAATTTTGGGTTCGGGTGGTGCTCAAGTTAGTTCAGTCGGTGGAGGAAGTCGCAGGAGCTTGCAAATACCACGAAATCTGCAAAATAGTCGCTAGAATTTGCAGAAACTCACTAGATCTGCATTGAAATCGTCGAAATCTGCACCAAAATCTCTTAAATTTGCTAGGGTTTGGCTAAATCTCACCAAATATGGTTGAGATCTCGCCAAATCCCCTCGAAACTGAGTTTGATCTTGTTGAAGTTGGCCGAATTTGTATATAACATAGGTCAGGTCAAGTGGCTCGAGTTTTGGAGAAGAAAACCTGCTACTCGACCCACTGGCGTTGGGTCTTGGGCGCAAAAACTGCCACCAACCAACAAGAGTGTCGATTCAGGCTAAAATCGGGTGGGGATCGGGCAGTTTGGTTGGTCTGGCAGGTGTGGGTCGAGTCTGGACACCCCTACCCACACCAAAGATAAAGAATCCAATGTTGGCATGCCCGTAATAAAACAATTAAGGAAGATCAACTTTTTGAGCCACACACAATCTTAAAGGTGATCAAATCTCTTGTAATTGATTCTCTTTTTCCTCTTGACCCTACAAAACAAGCAAGCATCGTCAAGCCATCAATCTTATTGGTTGGAAACCCATCCAATGGGTTTCTTCAAGCTCAACATTGATGGGTCTACCTGTGGAAACTCGAGCAAGGCTACTGCTGGTGGCCTCATTAGAAATTGCAAAGGAGCATGGAGGGTTCTTTCTTTCTCTCTTTCTTTCTTTTCTAGAAGTATTGGTCTCACTCACTCTATGGTGATAGAGCTTTGGGGACTTCAAGATGGACTTGCCCTTGCAAACAACCTCAATATCTGTAAGCTACTTATAAAGATAGATGCAAAATGTGTTATTAGCATGCTCGCATCATATAGCCCTATGATTGATGCCTCTAATCCTTGTAGTGCCCTAATTTTTTACTACAAGTCCCTAGTTTAGCTTTTTGATAAAACTTACATCCATTGCGAAGGGGAATAGTGCACATACCTTTTAGCGAAGGAAGGAAACAATTCTAGTGATATTTTTGTAATGTACTATAATCCCCCTCCTTGTATTTTGTACCGGCTCTTAGCTTATGCTTGGGGTGTCATGTGATCTAGGTTGTAGTTGTACTAATTAACTTAGTTCTAATCTAATTTCCCTTTTCACCACAAAAAAAAAAAAAAAAAAAAAAAAATTTCTTCCAAGACACTTCTCATCGATTCGAAAGACCCCACCTTTCCAAGCTTACGAAGAATCTCCTCGTATATGGCCGAACTGGGTGTGAAGCTGGACTGCTTCGAGGCCCATTCGAATATGCGAAGGGCTGAAGACTCGTCGGTTTGGCGGCGAAGGGTGTCAAGGAGTTGCTTTGGGGTGAAGTCTGAAGGGAGCTGAGAGAGAGTAGTGGGTGGAGTTGAATTGGAGACTGGAGAAGGGGCTGTGACTTGGTCATGGTGTTGTGTGGAGGCGAAGGAGATGAAGGAATTGGAGGTGGGTTTCTGAGAGAATGAGAGCGGTGATGGGTGGTAGTTTATGGAATGTGGGAGAGACAAAGGGTAGCATTTTAGACAGGAAGAGAAAGCCATTTGGGCAATTATACAAACATGTAAGGTGCAGAGAGTTGAGTGGCACCTGGCGGATGAGGTGAGAGTAGATAGGAAATTGGCAGAGAAGACTTTACAATGTGATAGAGTTTTGGGTTTGGCAGTTTTCGTAACGACCCACCGTTTTCATAGAGGAAATGCAGACTTATATTTTGTCGTTTATTATTATTATTTTTTTAAAGGAGGATGTTATTATTATTATTATTATTATTATAGATATGGTAATATTTTTATTTTAACTTATCACATTCATTCTATGATAATTACTCTTTATCATTCAACTAAAGCACCAATAAGTTTTAGTATAGATGAGATTCAAACCCTAAAAATTTGTTATTCAACAAGAAGAGACTTTACTAATTAAGTTATTCAACAAGAAGAGACTTTATTAATTAAATTAATTGAAGCCCACACCTAAAGTTGTCCACGGGTCAGGCCGGACCCGATACGCTGGTGTCAGGTGGAAGGCAGAGGGACCCGAAACCAACCGCTAGCGTCAATCGGTCGAGTCAATTTTGGGTTCGGGTGGTGCTCAAGTTAGTTCAGTCGGTGGAGGAAGTCGCAGGAGCTTGCAAATACCACGAAATCTGCAAAATAGTCGCTAGAATTTGCAGAAACTCACTAGATCTGCATTGAAATCGTCGAAATCTGCACCAAAATCTCTTAAATTTGCTAGGGTTTGGCTAAATCTCACCAAATATGGTTGAGATCTCGCCAAATCCCCTCGAAACTGAGTTTGATCTTGTTGAAGTTGGCCGAATTTGTATATAACATAGGTCAGGTCAAGTGGCTCGAGTTTTGGAGAAGAAAACCTGCTACTCGACCCACTGGCGTTGGGTCTTGGGCGCAAAAACTGCCACCAACCAACAAGAGTGTCGATTCAGGCTAAAATCGGGTGGGGATCGGGCAGTTTGGTTGGTCTGGCAGGTGTGGGTCGAGTCTGGACACCCCTACCCACACCAAAGATAAAGAATCCAATGTTGGCATGCCCGTAATAAAACAATTAAGGAAGATCAACTTTTTGAGCCACACACAATCTTAAAGGTGATCAAATCTCTTGTAATTGATTCTCTTTTTCCTCTTGACCCTACAAAACAAGCAAGCATCGTCAAGCCATCAATCTTATTGGTTGGAAACCCATCCAATGGGTTTCTTCAAGCTCAACATTGATGGGTCTACCTGTGGAAACTCGAGCAAGGCTACTGCTGGTGGCCTCATTAGAAATTGCAAAGGAGCATGGAGGGTTCTTTCTTTCTCTCTTTCTTTCTTTTCTAGAAGTATTGGTCTCACTCACTCTATGGTGATAGAGCTTTGGGGACTTCAAGATGGACTTGCCCTTGCAAACAACCTCAATATCTGTAAGCTACTTATAAAGATAGATGCAAAATGTGTTATTAGCATGCTCGCATCATATAGCCCTATGATTGATGCCTCTAATCCTTGTAGTGCCCTAATTTTTTACTACAAGTCCCTAGTTTAGCTTTTTGATAAAACTTACATCCATTGCGAAGGGGAATAGTGCACATACCTTTTAGCGAAGGAAGGAAACAATTCTAGTGATATTTTTGTAATGTACTATAATCCCCCTCCTTGTATTTTGTACCGGCTCTTAGCTTATGCTTGGGGTGTCATGTGATCTAGGTTGTAGTTGTACTAATTAACTTAGTTCTAATCTAATTTCCCTTTTCACCACCAAAAAAAAAAAAAAACCCAATGCTGCCACTAAACTACAAAACTTTTGACATTGTTTTATAGTTTTGTGATTAGCTCAAAATAGAAATAAAAGACATCACTAATTTTATAAAGAAAATGAAAAAATAATTATTATCATATATTCATAAATGACTCGTATCTTTAGTACAATTATGATTGATAAGTTGGACATTAAACTTTAGTTTGGGAAATTTATTATGCCCTATTGATCAAATTCTCATAAATGTGATGTATAGAAATTTGGATGTCTGGGAATATAATTACATATGTTTTGTTTGATTAAGAATATGGTAAGAATTGCTTTTTAGAAAGAAAAAATATATATATCTTCTTAAGAATCTTATTGCATATTGGGGAAAAGTAGCTTTGAAAACTAAGAAGAAACAACATCTAAGGTTGGGTGATTCGCCACAATAATAACAAGTGCATTTTCTTTTCCTAGCCTAAACTTCTTTTTCGTTTTCTTTTTGTCAACCCTTTCCTTTATCAGAAATTTATAAAACAACTTCCTTTTCTCAAAAATCACAAGCACAACCGATTGAATGGTCCCTCACAAAAACACCAAGTTTGACTAGGTCTAGGTGAATCACTTGCAAAAAGGGTTTAATTAAATACCCGAATCAGCTGCCTAATTGAAAACTATATTTCATAACTATGGGAAAAATGCAAAATTTGGGATTGGTTACATCATGTTTTTATTTTTGAGTGAGCTTTTTTTTTTTTTTGGGGGGGGGGGGGGGGGGGGGGGGGGGAAAAAAAAAAAAAAAAAAAAAAAAAAAAAAAAAACCAATGCTGCCACTAAACTACAAAACTTTTGACATTGTTTTATAGTTTTGTGATTAGCTCAAAATAGAAATAAAAGACATCACTAATTTTATAAAGAAAATGAAAAAAATAATTATTATCATATATTCATAAATGACTCGTATCTTTAGTACAATTATGATTGATAAGTTGGACATTAAACTTTAGTTTGGAAATTTATTATGCCCTATTGATCAAATTCTCATAAATGTGATGTTTAGAAATTTGGATGTCAAGAGATTGCGACTAAATTTCCAGCCATGTAACATAAGCTAGGGTAGTCCACAAGTCGAGTCGAAGTAGGTTTAGACTTAACCTGCATTCGACCCAACCTGGTCGAGTAGAGCAGCCCTCAACTTGCCATTGATCGAGATGATGATCGGATCGAGCGAATCAGACCTCCAACAAGTGGCAGGCGGGTCAATCGGAGTTAAAGATCTAGGAAATGATAAGAAAATGATAAGAAATCGATGAGATTTTGCCAAATCCAATGAAAATCTAACTGGATTCGATAAAATTTTGCTAAATCTAGTAGAAATCTCACTGGATTCAATGAGATTTTGCCAGATCCGATCGAAATCTCGTCAGATCTAGCTAAAATATCATTGAATCCAGAAATTTTTGTTGAAAATTGCTTAGTAAGTCCGTCGGTTTGGGTTTTTTGGGTTTTAGGAGAGGAGAACCTAAACTGACCTATTGGAGTCAATTTCTAGAGGAAAAGACCCACCACTAACTATCGAAGTAGCTAGGTCAACCAGTGGTCAACTTAGATCCAGTCGGTTTCTTCGAATAGGTTAGATAGCGTAAATATTGTAAGCAAAGAAGCAGACCAAAAAAAATTAACAAAATGACTAAATTGTTACCTTTTAGATGTTTAAAAAAAATCAAAATTGTTTTTTTTTTTAATAAAAAAAATTTGGACTGCGCCAAAAAATTAACGAAATTTTACTTTTAAACACCAAAAGTATACTTTAAATCTATTCCCCCTTCTGTCCTCTCCTTTTTCTTTTTCTTTTTCAAACTTCTTCCTCTCCACCCGCGTCCCACCCTACATTGACCTCTCAATGACAACGATGCCATTCCCTGCCGACAACCCCCTTCACCATCTTGCTCCCTAATTTTTTTTTTTTTTTTTTTTTTTTTTTTTAATTTAGACTGCGCCAAAAAATTAACGAAATTTTACTTTTAAACACCAAAAGTATACTTTACATCTATTCCCCCTTCTGTCCTCTCCTTTTTCTTTTTCTTTTGCAAACTTCTTCCTTTCCACCCACGTCCCACCCTACATTGACCTCTCAATGACAACGATGCCATTCCCTGCCGACAACCCCCTTCACCATCTTGCTCCCTAGCCCATAGGGCTAGATTGTGGATGAACTCATCGTCCCTCGTATCGCATCGCTGCCCGAACCATGTTCATCATCAGCACATGGTGGTGTTTTTTTTTTTTTTTTTTGAATGTGACGGTTTTTGGTATTTAAGCAAATAAGGAATGGGGATTGAAGTAGTATGGATCTCAATCGGCAGTGGGTCAGTGCCAATAGTGTGGGTCTTGTGTGGGATGGTTTGGGGTTTATGGAGGTGGTGGCTTTTAGTGAGGATCCCCAATGAGCATGAAATCTCTAGTTAGGTACAGCCGTAAAGGCACAGAGTATCTCTACTGGCATCAAGTAGTGAGACACCTAAACTCAACTAATAAAAATGTACAAAAATAGGAAAAATAAAATGGACAAAAGCACATGAGAAAGAATAAAGACAATATACGATGTATGGCTTTGCAAAATTTGGAGGCTTTAACTGCACCCAAACCTAGAATGCAATTAGAACCAAGCTACCAGAGGTGAATTGGTGGAGGTTGGTCTGGTTCGCGCTTCCAACATATGCATTTACGTGCAAGCTGGACTTCAAGAACAGTTTAACTACTAGAGACAGATTGATCTAATGGAGATAAAAAGGTGAGTCATGCTGTGTTTTTTGCAAAGCCTATACAAAGAGTAGGTTTATTTTTTTTTATGTTACTTTACAAAGAATACTTTGAAAGGAGATTATGGGCTGGTGCCTTGTCATTAAGCCTTGAGTTTTGTTGGGAAGATTTAGCATGCTAGGGTGGTCATAAATTGAAGGGCAGTAGTTTGAAAGAAACAAGAAAATTTGCTTGGGGAGCTGCATATTCTAACATATAAATACATAGGTATTCTAGAATTCATCATGGTCACTCTAAAACTAAGGAAGAGGTGTTGCAGTCCATAAGATGGGATGTGAAAGCTCGTGTGATGGCCATTGGGGGATTCAATGACTTTATCTTAAACAGAGTCCTCTACTGCAAGTGGGGTTCGCAGTTATTTGTTCTAAAAATAGCTATTTTGACTACACTTGATTTTGTACTTGAGAGTTCAATATGAAGTTGTACTAGCAGGGTCTTTGACCTGTTCCTATGAGTGCTGTAAGTTGGGTTTTTTTTAATGAAATTAGTTTGATTCATTAAAGAAGAAGACGAAACAATACTAGTGGTGAAACACAACGCATACCGTAAGGAGGGGGTAAAGGATAGGCTCCGCCTATGGGGAAACAATAGGTGAATAGGTTAGTCATACTAGCCTGGTCTACATCAAAAACATTTTCCTATTAAAGTTGACTCCGTATATAGAGTGGTAACATTTTCCTATTAAAGTTTGACTGCGTATATAGAGTGGTAGACACATCGCGACACAGACAAGCTTCCCCATCATTTAGGAATTAACAAACAATAATATGGACACTCATTTTCACAGCTTGCTGACTTGTACAATTGTAAATAATCAACCAAAAGTGGTGAGTCCACGTAAATAAGAGTGGGCTAAAAATGTACACCACACCACCAACAGTCGCACACATCAACATATAATAAAATTAAATGTGTGATTAGGTTTGTCCCTATAATTGTTCTTTAGGAATTATAGGTAGGTATTTGAACAATTAACACAAACAAAGGCTCATCAGAATTCAGTAAGATAATAGGGATGAAGCTGTCATTGACCTTAAAATTCTCAAAGAGCGACAAGTAAGCAAACCCCGTTCCGCAACCCATAATATAACTCAATAGAATATTTATTTAAGAAGAAAATAGAAATAGTTTTTTAAAAATATAGAAAATTTTGCAAAAACAGATATCAGTTCTCTTGATACATTTTAACATTAATCTATGTAAAACAAAACAAACCAATAAATCAGCAAATTTGAAGATTTAAAACCATTCGCCTTTAGCATTCCAAAGTTAAATGACAGGGATCAATTCAAAACTTGAAATGAACTCTAAAGGTGTTGTCTAACCCCCACGAACAGTTACATATTAGCTAGTAGGAATAAGACTATGAAAGGCCACTCGACAGTACATAGGTTCTATAGATAACAAATCACATGAACATGATATTTCAGAAACCAGCGATACTTGTTTACACAAGACCAGACCCGCCAGGGAGGCAGGAGGTGGTAAACACTTGTCCAAGATGAATAATAGACTCCACGGAAAAACTTGGAAATTAAGACCGTAATTAGCCAAGTTTACCATCTCACAAACTATAAACAATTCACTTAAGTAAAGAAGGGATGAAGGGAGGAACTCCCTGTCGCAAGGGCTACAATTTGTATTCAGCAGGCACGGCTCTTAATGACATCAAGACCCATCTCAGTTGGATCGGTTGCTTGCAACTCAATCTGAATTCCATCAAGCTCTCTCTTAAATCTATCCTTGGAGCTTGCATAAATCATCTTGCTTCTAACCCTTGCCGTATCAGGAGACCTTCATAGAACAGGAAAGGAATTAGAACATACAACCACCAAGAACATGGTATCAAAGATCAAGTAAAGACGGATCATAGTTACCACGCAATGAAGAAAATCCTGCTCTTTTGGCAATTCTCTTCAGTGACAAAATCAAAATCGTAGACAGCATAACGACACTCCTCAGCGGGAAGGCTTGCAGTGAAATCCTCATAACTTTGATTTGGCTCACCAACCTTCTCCACAACAACTTGCTTTTGCTTCTCCTCAATCTTGTAAACAATGAAGCGATAGGTCCTTTTTGCCTTAAGCTCCAAAAACTTCAGCTTGCAGTCATCATGCACTGCCATACCCGAAGCTGCGTTGGCCTGAGGAATCGCATGCACATCATAGAGATAAAATACTTGACATAATTCCGTAACTCGGTAAGACCCACATAAGATACGCAGAATACTGACATAAGTAGCATTCCCAAATATTGAAAACATCGAGATATTAAATTCTATTACCCTACATTTGATTGCTGGAATGACAGAGAAAGAAAGATAATAGACAAGAATAAAATCACGATGATTAAAAAGATTCTAGTCTAATTTGATCCATCCTTTCTTTCTTGAAAGAAAGGAACTATGGACTGCAGAAAATAAATTGTAAATCAGTGTAAAATTCTAACAAACTAATCCATAGCCGACCCCAAAATTTTGGGACTAAGGCTTTGTTTTTGTAAAATTCTAACAAACAAAATTCAGCCTTCTTTATCCTCAAACATTTCTGCTTAAGGTAGATAGTGCCCGTTTGGTTACTGCGTTCCGGTTCGGTTCAAAACTGAAAACATATTCATATTATAGAAATATGAAATTCAAATCAAACAAGCATACACTTCCATAGCCATCACTAAAATAATCTTAAAATAATAATAAAATAAAAAATAAATAAATTAACACGCAATGCAAAGTCAGAACCGTCCGCTTTCAAAGGATAACACACATTCACTACATCCAAAACCAGCACACACACATATACAAAAAAAAAAAATATCTAGAGTAAAAAAGAAAATCTAAACAGAAAGCACAGCAAAGCAAGCAGGATCCATTGACGATCCATTGACTAAGGACAGTAGATCCATACAATTTACAATCACTCAAATTTTGAGAGAAATCATTGATCAGAAACTTATAAAAAAACAAAAAACAAAAAACAAAACAAAACAAAAAACAAAAAAGAATAGTCCGCTACAGAAATCGCGAATCGTATACTAAACATCGGAACGAAAATCAGATCTGCTAGCAAACGAAGTACAACAAAACGGTTAAGGAGCTACAAATCCACACAGATTTCTAGAATTCCAGTCAATTTTTAGTTCAAACAATCAGATCGAGCACAGATCAAACACCGACTTCAACAACAACTTTTTTTTTTCAAAAAACGAAGATCCGTTTGGCTGCTAAGAAACCGCGAGAAAAGAAAAAGAAAATTTTGAGTACGATCGGAGTAGTAAAGTCAGAACCCTAGGATAAAAGAAGTAAATAGAGAGACTGACCATTTTGTTTGTTCGGCTTCTTCTTTCTTTTTTGTTGTTGCGGTGGATAGTTGAGGAAGAGAAGATATAAGAAGTTGAGAGAGAAAGAGAGATGGGAGAATCGTCCGATGACGAAGGCTATGGGTTTGGGTTTGGGTTTGGGTTTGAGTGTTCTCCTTGATATCTGGTTGCTTAAATAAGTTGAATATTGAAATGCCCTTTTTATTACGTAGTAGATTTTTAGAGGTGGCTCTCTCTCTCTGGTGGGCAAGAATTAAGTTTAAGTATCAATCGTGGTATAATACGACTACGATTACGACATTTTTTTTTTTTTTTTTTTAAAGAAGCTCAAGACATTAGTTAGTTTTTCGCATAGATAGGAATCAAATATCAAATATCTTATTTGATGATAATAAATTTTATCAGTTGAACTAATAGGAATCCACTCTTAAATTTTTCTTTTAAACAATAATCTAGATACAAATATTCTCATTGTAAATTGATAAATTGTAATTTAAGTAATATCAGTTTCATATGGACTTATCAAAGACACAATTTTTTTTTTAAAAATACTCTAATCACAAGAAGTTATATGAGTATTTCTTAAATAAAAATTGTATCACTAGATTTATTGCTTTCTTCTGAAAGTGATTTTCTTGACACAGAAAATAATAAAATGAAGGGGAAAAAAACATTTTAGTAATAAGAAATTTTAAAATCAATGCATCTAATTTAAGCAAAGACAATTCAGGAGAAAGAATTTTTCTTCAAACTAATTTGAAGGCTTCCTCCAAACTATTATGTGGAAATTCAAATTAGTTTACGCATGTAATATTATTATTTAAATAACAATCATATGATTTAATACATGTATATGGTTTTATGAACTACCATGTTAAATATTTTATAATTTTAATGCTTTTTTTCCATAAATATTCTATAATATTTTATAATTAACATTATTTTCAAGAGAAAAGATAACTTTTTTTAATAATTAAGAATAATTATATTAAGACGAGAGTAGGGAAACAGGCTCAAACCCATCTCTACCTTCTAGGCAGAAAATCCAATCAAGAAGATTAGGGACGATTATAGGTCCATCCCAATTACAAAATGTTGGCCAAGAAGCAATGTTATGGGCCAAAAAGTTTAACATCCTAGAAACTTAACAAAATTCCCAACAAGAAAGGGATCTTAAAAAGACATTTACATTTGACATAACATAGACTTGAAAATTAGGTGGAGGGGATACTGAGGTTTATAGTCTCAATAACATTTTTTGTAGATATGTTAAGAAACAATGTTATGAATTATAACAAATTGATTATAAGGCAGAAAGTGGGAGAATACTCTTTCGATGTGGGACTCTTAGGACTCCGTCCGAGGACGTTGCCAAGCATGTCTAGGACATTGCTATGCATGCCTAGGATGTTGCAAAGCATGCCGAGGACGGCCTAGAACGTTGCCATACATGCCTAGGATATTGTTATGCATGCCTAAGGTACCCACAATAAAAGGAAGCTTAATGTAAGGACTTTGTCCGCTTTGGGGAGCCCAGCCCTCATGGTTTTGTACTCAATATCGAGTGCAGGCAAGCAAGGAGGGTTTCATAGTCTCAGCCCCAAGACTTGGAATCCCACATCAGCAAGAGTCCTCTCCCATTAACGCTTTATATGCCCTTGGAGCTTGCGTTAGTGTACCACTACTCACATGCCCTTTTAATGTAAGGACTTTGTCCGCTTTGGGGAACCAAGCCCTCACGGTTTTGTACTCAGTAGCAAGTCTAGGCAAGCAAAGAGGATTTTATAGTCTCAGCCCCAAGACTTGGAATCCCACATCGGCAAGATTTCCAAGGGCATACAATTAGGTACTCCCGGAGTACCATAAATGCGTAGTCCCCCCTCTCACATGAATGTGAGTCCCATCATGAATTTAATTAGTGGGACCTACTATTCATGTGAGATGAGAGAATACGCATTTACGATATTCTTGGAGTACACAATAATTTTCCAACATGCACACATAAAAGATATCCAATTGAAGTAAATCTAATTGATAATTATATGGAGGCAAAATTATATTTGTTTACTCAACTACAATACCAATTTTTTTTTTTTTTTTTTTTTTGAGAATAACTCAACAGCAATCTCATAAGACATAAATTGAGTTATTTAATAATATCTAACTTTGGGTTATTGCAGTTTTTTTTAATTGTAAAGTGTGATTATTGCCCTTTTTATTTTATTTTATTAAGTCTTGAATGAGGGAAATAACTAATAATATATACTAATATTCCATTGTGATAAGACAATTTTTAGATTAGTAAACTTTGATTTTTTTTTTTTAATGAATAACAGAATAACTTTGATTCTTTATTAAATTATCCTGGTATTTTCAATAGCAATCAATCCTAGCTATTGGGGGAAGAACATAAAAAATTTAAAATTTAAAAAAATTATTTAAAAAAAAAAAAAAACAGAGCAAGATCCTTTAAGAAATATCCAAAGTTGGGAAGCCGCATAAGGGCTGGCTTGGCGAGTTCAGCTGTGTACATGTACAATTGCACAGACAGATATTTGGTGGTCGTTGACATTGTATGTTTTGTAGTGTAAAATTTGAATACTTCCCTCAAAACCAAACCATTTCTCTCCACTTTAAATATAAGGAACATAATAACACTTGGCTTGGGTCCATCAAGATTCTCTTTCTGCGTCAACCCAACGCTACCATCGATATTTAAACTTAAAATTAATATTGCAAGCACATTCTTCCATATGATCACCTAATTTTAATGGCTGTATCAAACTACAGGTGTTTCCAATAATTGATTTCTATGAAAAGTGATTCGGCAAAAAAAAAAAGAAAAAAAAGAATTGTATCAAAAGTGGGTAAAAATAGGGATGACAACAAAACATGTTGGGGTCGGATTAAGAGTGTCTCATTCTCGTCTTATCTATTTTCTAGAGCAAGAAAACTTGTGTAGGAAAGATTAGAGCAAGTTACATCGGAGACGGATTGGAGATAATTTATTTTCTCTTTTGAGGTGGCTTCAATATTAATAAGGTATAAATGAGATTGAAAACGAAGAAACAGTTTTAAGAGTGCTAAGAGAGGGAGGATGTAAGTGTTTTTGGATTGCAATTGAACATAAAAATATTATTTTTGTTCCTAAACTTTAAAAAGATTGTTTTTAGTCCTTAAAATTTTTAGAAAATTTTTCAATAATATAAGGGCAAAAATAGGGACAAAAAGAATTATAATAGTTTGGGATTAAAAAAAGGGGTTTTTTTAATTTTAAGGATAAATGTAACATTTTCAATAGATTAAGGACAGAAAAAAAAATGTAAGGCAAACTTTAGGAATGAAAACAATATTTTGGCATCAAAACACATATGTGCATATTCAAGGTGGGACAGGTGAGCAAAGCCGCCCCTTCCATATAACCTCTTTGGGTGACAGTGCAGGTCAAGCGGGGTGAGAGAAAGCAAAATAAAAAAAAGATAATTCATTCATTATTGGACAACAAAACAATTAAGAGAAAATTCTACCAAAAAATGTCATTGGCTACATAGTACATCCTTTTATCTTTTATCACTTAAGCAAGATATTTCGTAAGTGATACTCCATTTTTCAACAATAAATGGTTTAACAACTCAATGAACAATATATGTGGTTAGGGTTGGGAGTAGGGGAGAGGTGATTGATAAGCTCATAATTGAAGTCATCAAGCCCAATATTATCTCCAATCGAGCACCATTATAATATTCGAAATTACTTCTACAATGTTTGTCCTGCATTACCTTCCTCCACCACATTCTCGATCAACTAGCTACATCATCACCCGCAACAAACTACATCACTTAGAGAGCTCAACTAGTAGCCTAAGGGGATTTTTTCATTCAATCAGTTAGTTTAGATATTCTGAAATGAAAAGCCTAATGAGCACCATCAACCTTCATTCACATAGGTATTTATTGTGTCTCACCAACTTTCAATTGCATAAATATGAACCTATCCCTCACATGTTACCTCCCGCACACCACTCTGGAGTATGTCCCATCAGCCGAACAAAGAAAACCTCTAGTATACTAAAAAAAACCTAATTTTGAAGCATGATTCCCACCAAAAGTAGCGCCTCCCCACCTTATAATAACCTACCATTCCTGTTGGCTATGGCAATCCATTTCTGATCAGTATTATTTTGAGAATTTTAGTGTAGAAGATATAGTAAAACTTAGTCGCCGTAGCATCTTTGGCTAGTTTCCACCCTGGGTTGCCTCAAGTGACACTGGGAAAATAAACAAAAAATATTCAGTTCAATAGGTCTAAGTAGTTTTACAAGCAAAAATGTGAGTAATCTTTTGCCTGGATTCTGAATGTATGAGAGAGAGAGAGAGATTTTTTTTTTTTTTTTTTTGGGGGAAAAACTCCATAAGCAACTCGAAAAAGCCTGACAAGTTAAGAAAAGAATTCGTGTAAAACATTATAAGAGATCAGATAACCAAATTAAAGCAAAATCCAAATATTTCTTCAGGGGTTATCTTACATTGAAATAAAGAGACCAATATTACACAATAAGAAAATACAATGTATTATTACAAATCAATTAAAACGTCACTTATCAAAATAAAAATAAAAATCAATTAAAAGAACGTCATTAATTGGGAAGAGAGTAACACATCTGCTGCACAAGCATAACATGGAGTCCCTCACCTTCTCTTGAGAAATCTCAAAGACTAACACTAACAGCACCTACAAGGCTACATGCCAGTACCCACTTTTCGAATCGTCAAAATATGCGGCAAACGGCTCCATATGAGAAAATTGAAGATGCTCGCACCATGTAAACTCTGGGCTACCAGCTATCACTGATCCTTCTTGGACTTGGAAGTAACAAATTTTCTGACTATTTCAGATTTTAACTTGCATCCAAGAGTGAGAGCATCCAAAACCATAGCATCAATTTCCTGCTCCTTTTTCTCATATACATAGACGGCTAAAAAGGCAACAGGAAGTCCTGCAAAATATCCAGAGAACAAAATCCCCCTTATACAAGACAATGCAGAATGGAATAAAGTCACAAAATTGGTCCAATATGAAAGTGGCATGCAGTCCAAGGCAGGACAGAAATGATCTCATATTCAGACCTCAACTACTAAAATAAAAAGGAACCAGTGTGGAAAATGGTCTGTTAATGGAGTAACAACCATTATAACATTTTGGGAATATTGCACTTTAAACCTTATACTTTAGGGATGGTAATAAATTAAACCCAAAAGTTTCAAAAATAACAAATATAACTTCAAACTTTTAAACTGCAACAAACACCAGGCATCAAGTTAATCTAAAACCGTGAGGAGGGGGTGTCTTTTAAGCAAACCAAGCAAGAGGTGACCACACCTCAGCACTTCTCACCACCCACTACCATCGAACCACCACCCACCCCCACCGGTAAGCTCTTTCTTTCTTTTCAAGTAAACCAAACATGAAGCGAACCAGAAGAAATTACAAAAAGAAAATACTCGCTCACTAACTCCATCTTTAACCAATGAAAGAAAAACTTTGCTAAGCTTATTTCTCTCCTTTTTTGATAAACAGCTTATTTCTCTCTGTTCTCAAAGCCTTCATGGTGTACCAATGAAAGAAAAGATTTGCTGAGCTTATTTCTCTCAATCTCTTCTCTGAGCATTCATGGCAACACCATTTTGTCCAACGACCCCTGTACGGTCCATCCTTCAACAGTCCAACCAAAGCAAAGCCCTCCTCTTTCTTTGTGGTATGTAACCCTTTAACCTTTTTTTAATTGTATATTTTTAATTGTGCATGCTTTGGGAAATGTTAGTAATTCATAGAGACTTATGGTTTATTTTGGTAATGTGAATGCAAATTGGGAAATTTGGTTGAATTTCTAAGTGACAATTTTGGAGTTTCAGTTTGGGGCTTTGTTTAGAAAGTGGGTTTGAGTTGAAGATTTGTTTTTCCTTAACAAAAAGCTAAATTGGTATTGATTTTATTGTGAAGAGCATGGTTTGCGATTGAGTATTTTTTACAGGTTTGTGCAATGGAGGACCAGATTTTGTGAAATGCCCAGTGCATACCTGTGGAGATTAGCTGTGAGCTAGTGGTCAGTGGTCCAAAAGCAGTGGATGGCGTGCAGTGGCAGGAGTTATGCAGCTCGCGGGGTGCGGCAGCATCTCTCTCAACTGTTTCTTTAAAAAAAAAAAAAAAACTCTTCCCCCCCCCTCCCCCCCCTCTCTTAACGGTGTTAAATTAATTTGACTTCAGGTTTAATTTGTTCCTTTTCAAAATTTTGGGTTTAATTTGTTATCACCTTTAAAGTATAAGGTTTAAAGTACAATTTTCCTTAACATTTTTATCTGGGACCATCAGCTTCATTTTTACTTATAAAAAATGGCAGGCTTCCCTCAAGACCGTCCAGCTAATTCATTTACAGAATTAACATTTCATGGGCAAGAATCATCAAATGTTGTTTGAGATTCATGAGTGCTATGCTCAGAACTCCTGAAGTAAAGGCAATTTACCCAATTAATATCAGTTTCTCCCAGAAAATTTGGACACTCTAACTTGTGGTGTTGACTTCTTTTTTTTAATCACAATTATCCAAAACAACACTAAATTATACTAAATGAGTTTGAGCTTAGATTGACAACATCAGGAACTACAGCTATGGCTTCAAGATCAGATCAAATGCCAATACCTTCCAAAAACTTTGCAGAAAAAAGGCATGCATGAGAGAGAGAGAGAGAGCGCAAACCTATAACAAAAAGGCTCTGAAATGAAACGGCTCCAAGTAAGCTAAGAAGCAATAGGGAGAGAACAACCTAGTATGAACATGAGCAAAGAAAAGTATCAGCTAAAGTGAATCAATAACCCCAATTAAAATTACTGAAATGAACCAGATAATATATGCATTAAACAATTTGGAAGCAAATATGGAATTAACTGATGGTAACAGGGGCCCTTGGGAAAGTAGCTCTTTTAACTATTTTCTAGTGCTGGCCCCGGCATTGGTGATCATCTATCATTGCATACTCATCTAAAGAATATATGAAAGCAAACAAAAGAAAGAAAGGATCCGATAGGGGCATATGCTTTTACTACATACCATGTCATCAAAGAGTAGAGTGGTGTCTCATCATCACCCCTCATCATTACCGCTACTATTTTTGTATAATAAGTAATAAAATCTTAATGGAATGAGGAAAAATTTATGTACACTGGATGCGTACAAAATATCTCCTAAAGAATTAGGAATATGAAAGATTTACAAAAGGAGATCAAAGTCTACGATATCGCATATTACCAAGCATGAGGGTCCAAGACCATTCAAAGAACAATCTCTCAAACAAAGATTTCATCTCCACCACTGAGTCTGCAACATTGTTACAATTTCATTTGTACTCCTCCCACCAAATTCTATTGGTGAAGATTTCATCCACCACCAACAAGCCTATAATGTCTACAATAGATCACATATCACTAGCTCCACAGGTCCTAGACCATTCAAACAACAATCTGACCAACAAAGATTTCATCTCCAATATTTAGTCCACATTATTGAATGTTCCCTTCCACACATATGCTTTTGGTTGAATGAAACAACTAATTATTCTCAGAAGTGAAAAGTCCTTGGATTACCCAGTAACTGATTCTGGCTGGTGGGTCAATTGCCCGTAAAAGTTTGATTAACAGTGAGGATTGTTGTACAGTATGCTCTACGATATGCAACTAATCTGAGTAAAGTTCTCCTACGTCATCCAAAAAAAAAAAAAATCACCTCAAATATGGTGGTTCCATTAGCTAACCCTTGTAGTTCGGTTGCATAATTAGCTGTCCTTTATTAAGAGAACCAAGGTTCGAATGCCCCCCCTCCCCCAGTTGTAAAATATCAAATTATCAAGAAATCAATTTTGGCAGCTGACTCCAACAACTCTATCTCTCTCCCCCTCTCATCACCATTAGAGAGGCCACGACTACCTTGAATTAGCCAAGAGACTTTCTTATGTCATGGTAGGGTTATGAATCTTTCACATTGAATCAAAAACCTTTCAACTCGTTCTAGACGAACGGGGCACAGTATTCATTCTTAGAATTTATGAGTGAGGCATTGTTTGGACTATGACTTTGAAAAAGTCATAAATGGGGACAGAATTGGTTTCCCTGCGTATTTATGGACATGAGAACAAATAGTTTCCTTCTTGAAATTCCATTGGTTACCAAAACTGTCCAAGTACCAACTAAACTATGTTCTCTCTCTTTTTTGAGGATCAAATCAACCAAAAAAAAAGTGACATGCTGCACAAATTTTACCCTAGAAACCTTTTAAAGTTGACTTCATAGAAATAAAACCAAACTTGCCACATATATAGGTACTCATTCTGAGAGCCTATGAATTCCTTCTGAGAAAGTACATACTCAACTATTTTTCTCTCTTTTCCATTTTGAGTTCTTTGTTTGACCGTGCAGTACACCCCTCAGCTATGCCAGTTTACATTTTCATATTAAATAAAGTAACTTTTAATACTACTCAACTTTTTTTCTCTTTTTCATTTTGAGTTCTTTGTTTGTCTTGTGTAGTACACCCCTCAGCTATGGCAGTTTACATTTTCATATTAAATAACGTAACTTTTATCACTACTAGTCTGCCTAAATGAAATTTTTTGAAATAAATATCATCAAAAAACTGCTTGGCACATCCTATGCCAGTTTATAACATAGAAGTTAGAAGACAATGCACCAATACAATGCGGTCATTAATAGTTTTTTATTGGTAAGTTACATACGCTCCTAGTGTGAACCCACAACCATACCCTCCACCCATTCTAATGGGAAGATGGTATCATTTGAGCTAGAGCTAGAAACTTAATTCTTCTTCAGTATTTGGTTTTAAATTTTCCTTTTGACAGGATGGCTTTGCTTTTATATATATATGAATTGGATATAAGTTAAACCTGATATAACTCTAAGCAATATTACACCACTCAATAACTTGTTATAAATTCATATTTTGAAAATCTTATCATTGAATTACATGTTCTATATATTCTTAACATTCATACCAATTTTCATGTCAATTAGATGTTATTTATCATTCGATCCATAAACTCATCTTTTAAGCATTATTTTAAACTATAAAAACTTGAATTTAAATAATTGATTGATAACATGACTATTAATCTTTAATCACTTTGAAATTTTGCAAGTCTGGAGAATATATGAAGATAATGTAATCTAACAATGAATTTGTCAAAATTCACATCCAATTAAAAAATATTGAATGATATAACATTACTTAAAGTTATACCAGGTGTTATTTAAACCCAACCCTATATATATACTAGAAACCCCCCCCCCCCCCCCCCCCTTCTCTTAACGGTGTTAAATTAATTTGACTTCAGGTTTAATTTGTTCCTTTTCAAAATTTTGGGTTTAATTTGTTATCACCTCTAAAGTATAAGGTTTAAAGTACAATTTTCCTTAACATTTTTATCTGGGACCATCAGCTTCATTTTTACTTATAAAAAATGGCAGGCTTCCCTCAAGACCGTCCAGCTAATTCATTTACAGAATTACACATTTCATGGGCAAGAATCATCAAATGTTGTTTGAGATTCATGAGTGCTGTGCTCAGAACTCCTGAAGTAAAGGCAATTTACCCAATTAATATCAGTTTCTCCCAGAAAATTTGGACACTCTAACTTGTGGTGTTGACTTCTTTTTTTTAATCACAATTATCCAAAACAACACTAAATTATACTAAATGAGTTTGAGCTTAGATTGACAACATCAGGAACAACAGCTATGGCTTCAAGATCAGATTAACTGCCAATACCTTCCAAAAACTTTGCAGAAAAAAGGCATGCATGTGAGAGAGAGAGAGCGCAAACCTATAACAAAAAGGCTCTGAAATGAAATGGCTCCAAGTAAGCTAAGAAGCAACAGGGAGAGAACAACCTAGTATGAACATGAGCAAAGAAAAGTATCAGCTAAAGTGAATCAACAACCCCAATCAGAATTACTGAAATGAACCAGATAATATATGCATTAAACAATTTGGAAGCAAATATAGAATTAACTGATAGTAACAGGGGACCTTGGGAAAGTAGCTCTTTTAACTATTTTCTAGTGCTGGCCCTGGCATTGCCTTATTATGAATAGTATACTAATAAAAACATGGTGATCATCTATCAGTGCATACTCCTCTAAAGAATATATGAAAGCAAACAAAAGAAAGAAAGGATCCGATAGGGGCATATGCTTTTACTACATACCATGTCATCAAAGAGTAGAGTGGTGTCTCATCATCACCCCTCATCATTACCGCTACTATTTTTGTATAATAAGTAATAAAATCTTAATGGAATGAGGAAAAATTTATGTACACTGGATGCGTACAAAATATCTCCTAAAGAATTAGGAATATGAAAGATTTACAAAAGGAGATCAAAGTCTACGATATCACATATTACCAAGCACGAGGGTCCTAGACCATTCAAAGAACAATCTCTCAAACAAAGATTTCATCTCCACCACTGAGTCTGCAACATTGTTACAATTTCATTTGTACTCCTCCCACCAAATTCTATTGGTGAATATTTCATCCACCACCAACAAGCCTATAATGTCTACAATAGAACACATATCACTAGCTCCACAGGTCCTAGACCATTCAAACAACAATCTGACCAACAAAGATTTCATCTCCAATATTTAGTCCACATTATTGAATGTTCCCTTCCAACCATATGCTTTTGGTTGAATGAAACAACTAATTATTCTCAGAAGTGAAAAGTCCTTGGATTACCTAGTAACTGATTTTGGCTGGTGGGTCAATTGCCTGTAGAAGTTTGATTAACAGTGAGGATTGTTTTACAGTATGCTCTACGATATGCAACTAATCTGAGTGAAGTTCTCCTACGTCATCCAAAAAAAAAAAAAAAAAATCATCTCAAATATGGTGGTTCCATTAGCTAACCCTTGTAGTTTGGTTGCATAATTAGCTGTCCTTTATTAAGAGAACCAAGGTTCGAATGCCCCCCCTCCCCCAGTTGTAAAATATCAAATTATCAAGAAATCAATTTTGGCAGCTGACTCCAACAACTCTATCTCTCTCCCCCTCTCATCACCATTAGAGAGGCCACGACTATCTTGAATTAGCCAAGAGACTTTCTTATGTCATGGTAGGGTTATGAATCTTTCACATTGAATCAAAAACCTTTCAACTCGTTCTAGACGAAAGGGGCACAATATTCATTCTTAGAATTTATGAGTGAGGCATTGTTTGGACTATGACTTTGAAAAAGTCATAAATGGGGACAGAATTGGTTTCCCTGTGTATTTATGGACATGAGAACAAATAGTTTCCTTCTTGAAATTCCATTGGTTACCAAAACTGTCCAAGTACCAACTAAACTATGTTCTCTCTCTTTTTTGGGGATCAAATCAACCAAAAAACAAGTGACATGCTGCACAAATTTTACCCTAGAAACCTTTTAAAGTTGACTTCATAGAAATAAAACCAAACTTGCCACATATATAGGTACTCATTCTGAGAGCCTATGAATTCCTTATGAGAAAGTACATACTCAACTATTTTTCTCTCTTTTCCATTTTGAGTTCTTTGTTTGACCGGGCAGTACACCCCTCAGCTATGACAGTTTACATTTTCATATTAAATAAAGTAACTTTTAATACTACTCAACTTTTTTTCTCTTTTTCATTTTGAGTTCTTTGTTTGTCTTGTGTAGTACACCCCTCAGCTATGGCAGTTTACATTTTCATATTAAATAACGTAACTTTTATCACTACTAGTCTGCCTAAATGAAATTTTTTGAAATAAATATCATCAAAAAACTGCTTCGCACATCCTATGCCAGTTTATAACATAGAAGTTAGAAGACAATGCACCAATACAATGTGGTCATTAATAGTTTTTTATTGGTAAGTTACATACGCACCTAGTGTGAACCCACAACCATACCCTCCACCCATTCTAATGGGAAGATGGTATCATTTGAGCTAGAGCTAGAAACTTATTCTACTTCAATATTTGGTTTTAAATTTTCCTTTTGACAGGATGGCTTTGCTTTTATATATATATATATATATATGAATTGGATTCAAGTTATACCTGATGTAACTCTAAGCAATATTACACCACCCAATAACTTGTTATAAATTCATATTTTGAAAATCTTACCATTGAATTACATGTTCTATATGTTCTTAACATTCATACCAATTTTCATGTCAATTGGATGTTATTTACCATTCGATCCATAAATTCATCTTTTAAGCATTATTTTAAACTATAAAAACTTGAATTTAAATAATTGATTGATGACATGACTATTAATCTTTAATCACCTTGAAATTTTGCGAGAATGGAAAATATATGAAGATAATGTAATTTAACAATGAATTTGTCAAAATTCACATTCAATTAAAAAATAGAGTGATATAATATTACTTAAAGTTATACCAGGTGTAATTTAAACCCAACCCTATATATCTACTAGCCTCTAAGCACGCGCATTGCGAGTGCTCAGAGGATCTTCTATTTTTTTTATTTTTATAAAAGTCAATAATTTGCATATATTATAATTTGAAAAAAAAAATTAAACAAATAAGAAGAATAAACTTTAAAGATAAGCAATAACTATAATTTCCTTTTTAAATGTGTTGTTGAAAGTGGTGTAATGATATGGAGAAAAGTTTGGATAGGAAAAATAAGATAAACTTGAGGGTAACGAAGGCTAAATTTTAGGAGTTCTTTTAGTTTTTTATTTTTTATTTTTTAAATTGGGGGTGTTTTACTTTTATTAGGATGAAAAAGGAATAAACAGGCTAAATTTTAGGGAATAAAAAGATGAACTTGAAGGGAAAAAATCTTAAATTTTAGAAGTTCTCTTTTTTAATTTAAAATGAAATTTGTTATTTAACATTTATGATCCTATTTTTAAGAGAAGTTACCCTTCATTAATGAGGGTAACCGCTTAAAAGTCCAGTTTAAAGAAGAGAATCATCTTTTATATATATATATATAAAGAACCTTAATTATAGTAGTCTAAGGTTCTGCCATGTGACTCAATCCTCGAAAAGGAAAGAGAATTCTCTTCTTTTAGCCTGTCACCTCACTAAAACGTTGCATTTCTGACACAGTATTAGCTAATTGCTATGTGTTAATGGGATTGATGCATTTATTTTCATTTATCAACTATCGATAGAAGATACACTAATTATTTATATAAAAGGAATTTATATGGTTAATTTTATAAAATTTAAATAAGAAACAATTTAGTTTAGCAAAAAAAAAAAAAAAACAATTTATTTGGAATACTTATTATCAAAAAATAATTCATTTGGAATACGGCATTCTTCGTCATGTTTAGTTGCTTGGCAACAACTGAAATAAAAAGGCAAAACCAAATTTAATAACGCATGCAATTAGGAAAATAAAATATAACTATGAGCTTAAATTAGTCAAAATATTTAAATATTTATGAATTTAATTAAATGATATGTTCATATTTTTAATTATATTAATCATAACAATTCACATTTCAAAACTCCTTGTAATTACATGTGATATATATAAAATATAAGGTTGGGTCAAGAAGTTTTTGTTGCATTTAATATTCTGAAATTCTTACTATTGGATTAGACTTTAGCTTTAAAATGCAAGCTAAATTTAGAGATAATTTGATACTATTCACATGAGTTCTAGTTAGCTCAACAAATAAAGTTTCTTGTCATCGAACAAGGGATTTAGGTTTTAATCCCACCTACACCAAAACCAAGTAGTGTTTGGGCAAGATGATACAAGAAATCATCATGCAGTGAACACCATAGGTTTAAATCATATCATAACTATATAAATTTTAATTTTAAAAAAATAAAAATCTGATACCATCAGCCACTAATCATAAACTCATACGACAATTTTAAAGTGCACTAAAATTGAAATTTTAACATTTTATTCGTGAGATAGTTATTGATTTTGATAACCTTAATATTTTGCAAACATGTAGAGTATAAGGTGAAAATGAAGGTGTAGAGTAAAAGGTGAATGTAATTCAGCAAAGGGTTTGTCAAAAACACATCCAATAAAAAGCTATTCCACGGTGTAATACTGACAAAAGATATACCATATGTAACCTTAATCCAACATATGTGTGTGTGTGTGTGTGTTGGGGGGGGTGGAAGGGGACAATACTGTAGTGGACTACATACTGTGATTAAAAAAAAGTATCAATAGGACAAATGCATTTATTCTCATGCTTTTTTTTTTTTTTTTTTTTTTTGATAGGTAAGAAAAAATTGTATTAGTAGATTTGCATTTCCTATTTTTTTAATGACATCTAATACGATTAAAGTGAATTCCACAAACATTATCATACATAATAAATATCATACATGGGTCATAAGATAATTTCTTACAAAGTATTTCAAGATGCACCACACAATCCATCGGCTAGTTGAGATAAATAGCAAGTAAACATACAAAGAGTGCTAAATACCTTAAGGAACAGAGTCCAGTCATGTCCTGTTGAAAGAGATTTTAAAACATCAACAGCAACATTCCAAGATGAAGCCACTGACAAAGCAACTCTTCTTGACATCTCTTCTGACAAGTGAAAACGTGACCGGGGTATTTTCTCAACTGTATATCCCAATCTGCCATAGTAGACAATGCGTTTAATAACATCAGTTATATGCTTCTACGTTCTGACAGCCTCCCATCCAGTCAGAACACATTAACAAGTTTCAACCATGGGTGAAACATGTTAAACAGCAGTAATCATGTTAAATGGAATATTGACACGTCCAAGAAGAGAATAGCCAGACATACACTTTTTCTGGTAAAATGCCATGGATAAACAAGAAAACTGATGTTGCCAAGAGAAGTTTTGAAAGGGTAGTCAGGAGGGTGAATCCAGATGCAATGAAGTTGTAGTAAATAGCAACCAAAACTAACAATGCAGTAAGTGTCCTTTTTTTGTCCCTCCAGAGTAATGTGTCAGCAACTGCAAAAGGATATAGCAGTTAATGGATTACTTCATCATTAAATTTAAATGAATTGATGTATATTACAACTTCAATCCCAATGTTTGGGCTAAAAACTATGTTTTGACAAAAGTACAACAATCATAAGTCCCATAAAATAAGAATATCCTTATGTTTCCTCTAGATGTCCAAACACAATAGAATTTATAAACTTAATAAGAAATATAAGCACTTATTTCCAACATGCATCAGCATCTGATATTGTAAACCATAAGAAATAAATAAATAAGGTATCTGAGCACTTTTCAATGCACATATGTACTGTTTGTCAGACAGCTAAATGCGTCAGCATTTGACATGTCAATTGTCAACAATCATACTGTGTTGAATTTTGAAAACACTAAAATGTATGTGTTTATACCAGTCCTTGTTGCCAAGTCTATATCTCTCCATTTGAAAGAAGGGAGGTCTTTGATGGAGCACGAGACTGAGAATAAGAAAGAATTAGAAAAATTGAACAACCCTAGGCTTCACTACCCTGCCCAAAACCTTAGGCTTCACCATCTAGAGGTACTTGGAATCACCACCAAGCTGTAGAAAAACTCAAACTTGGGAAAAATTGTATTCAACTTGCACCATTCCAAACTATTGCTGAAGCCTCTTTTAATAGGCTTCAAGGATTACATCAACAAGGGGACTCCCAATCAAGTCACAATTACATCTCATAAAATCCTTAACAACAATCCATGAAATCCACAACCGCAATAAAGCCCAATTTCATAATTCAAAACGTGAATTTGGTATCTCAAATGACAAAATCTAAAATAATAAGGTCTTAAATAAATTTTTCTCGCTGCACGTGCTACGGTAATCTAGAGTATAGCTCATAGGAAGGAAAGGCTTAAGAAGGCTAAGGCTTGGGATGTACTTGTAGCAAGTTTTTCACTACTTCCGCTAGAGTGCATACATACATGTTCATATGCATGTGGATGCTTGCACGTATATATGTTAGAAACAAATTCCTATATGCCTTTTGTTTTATGAACTCAATTGAAACCTCCTTAGAGTTTGCCTGTTCATTTTGATCAAATCCCCAAATTTCAGGTCATATTAGAGATACAAGTTTTATATGCTTTTCTTTTCAACTCAATTGCAACATCCGCAGGGTTGGCTTGTCCATCTTTAAGTCTTCAAACCCCCTAATTTAAGGTCATATGAAAACCCAAATCGATAAATTGGGCCTTCTTCAGATTTTTCTTTTTTAAAAAAAAAAAAAAAAAATTGTCCATGAACAACGTTGCACAACAACTAGATTGAATATAATATCCCTTTGGACGTTTGAACCTTGAATAAACCCTTTAGCTTACATAACAAGAACATGAGGTAGGTGCCATAGAATCGATGGTGATAACATGGAATGGATTCCTTGTTAGTTGCCTCAAGATTATGACGGGCTATGAAGCACCAATATGGATACAGTCCTGGCCTAATACGATACAAACATTGCAAGATAGTTATTCTAGAAAAACTAAAATACAACAGAATAGGAGTATGATACAACAAACAAGCCTTAATCCCAAAATTTTGGGATCACAACTACGGATTCTAAACAGACAAATCAGGGTTGGTCAGCCAGAAGTATTCTTTTTCACCATTGTTTTTACAAGCAATGTGAACTTTATTAAAAACAGAGAGAAAAAAAAAAATTACAGACCACTCCCCATATACACCGGTAGTGTACTAGGAAGGGCCAAGAAAATCAACAAAAAGAACACAAATCTAAAAATCAATAAGCAAAGAAAATGAGAGGTCACTCGCCACAGACATCCAACCATAAAAAGTATGCAAGACAAAACGTGCTCTTTTTCACCAATTCTTCACTATCCAAAATCTATTCTTTGTCATCTTCTTAACTAACATAAGCTAGTTCCCTTGAAAATGTAACCATATTTCTAAAACAAGAGGTCAAGCCTAAGGATATTGCTGAAACTAAAAAAAAAAAAAAAACTCAAGAATATTGCTGAAACTCAAAATAAGCATCTCTTCATTCTTAACAATAAAAGTTTGAACGCAAGAGTTAAAAAAGTAGAGTTGTATTTGCTGTTATGGCCAAATAAAAGAGCAATCCAATCACTACAACACCTCAAGAAACACATCCTCAAATGTATGCCTATCACATTTCCGCCATATGCTCCACAAAATAATAGGCGTGTGTTTGAGGATGTGGAGAGGACAGAGGATCAGATTTTAGCCACCTTTGCAGGCTCTTTTATGAATAGAGAATCAATTCCAATGTTTTTATACTCAAATTATGAAGCTTTGAAATATATCTACTCTCAAAAGAAGTTGAATTATTGGCATGAAAAGTGGGTTTCCATTTTGCAAGAATACACTTTTGTTCTCAAGCACAAAGCTGGAATTGGGAATAGGGTAGCAGATGCATTAAGTCGGGTGGTCTATATCCGTACTTCATTGGCTGTACGAGTGATTGGATTTGATCCTTTGTGTAAGGATGTCAGCATCGTATACACTGAATTATTGAGTGGGCAACGAGCACAATATTTAGACTTTTCTATCCATGATGGTTACCTTTTCATGGGAACTTGCTTATGCATAAGTTTAATATCCTTGCTGGAAGCGGCCAAGGATCAGGGTGTGTCTGTTGGAGGGTACTATTGATCTTTAATGTCTAAAATTGACGCATTTTTTCCCTGGAAAATTATTTGGAGATCGAGGGTACCACCTAGAGTTTCTTTTTTCCTTGGACAGCAGCTTTGGGGAAAATTCTGACTTATTGACAATCTACAAAGGAGACGTATTAGTGTGATAGATTGGTGCTATATGTGTGAAATGTAATGGGGAAACTGGACCATTTATTTATGCATTGCCCCTTAGCTACTAAGATGTGGACTATTGTATTTGGTTCGGAGATCACCGGGTTATGCCGAAAAGAGTTTTGGATATACTAGCTTCTTGGCAAGGTTGCTGCTTTGGTCCTCATCAGAACATAGCAATTTGGAAAGTTGTGCCTCATTGTTTAATGTGGGGCATTTGGAAAAAAAAAAAAAAAAATTGTCCATGAACAACGTTGCACAACAACTAGATTGAATATAATATCCCTTTGGACGTTTGAACCTTGAATAAACCCTTTAGCTTACATAACAAGAACATGAGGTAGGTGCCATAGAATCGATGGTGATAACATGGAATGGATTCCTTGTTAGTTGCCTCAAGATTATGACAGGCTATGAAGCACCAATATGGATACAGTCCTGGCCTAATACGATACAAACATTGTAAGATAGTTATTCTAGAAAAACTAAAATACAACAGAATAGGAGTATGATACAACAAACAAGCCTTAATCCCAAAATTTTGGGATCACAACTACGGATTCTAAACAGACTAATCAGGGTTGGTCAGCCAGAAGTATTCTTTTTCACCATTGTTTTTACAAGCAATGTGAACTTTATTAAAAACAGAGAGAAAAAAAAAATTACAGACCACTCCCCATATACACCGGTAGTGTACTAGGTAGGGCAAAGAAAATCAACAAAAAGGACACAAATCTAAAAATCAATAAGCAAAGAAAATGAGAAGTCACTCGCCACAGACATCCAACCATAAAAAGTATGCAAGACAAAACGTGCTCTTTTTCACCAATTCTTCACTATCCAAAATCTATTCTTTGTCATCTTCTTAACTAACATAAGCTAGTTCCCTTGAAAATGTAACCATATTTCTAAAACAAGTGGTCAAGCCTAAGGATATTGCTGAAACTAAATAAAAAAATAAATAATAAATAAATAATAAAATAAAATAAAATAAAAAAACTCAAGAATATTGCTGAAACTCAAAATAAGCATCTCTTCATTCTTAACAATAAAAGTTTGAACGCAAGAGTTAAAAAAGTAGAGTTGTATTTGCTGTTATGGCCAAATAAAAGAGCAATCCAGTCACTACAACACCTCAAGAAACACATCCTCAAATGTCTGCCTATCACATTTCCGCCATAGGCTCCACAAAATAATAGGCGTGTGTTTGAGGATGTGGAGAGGACAGAGGATCAGATTTTAGCCACCTTTGCAGGCTCTTTTATGAATAGAGAATCAATTCCAATGTTTTTCTACTCAAATTATGAAGATTTGAAATATATCTACTCTCAAAAGAAGTTGAATTATTGGCATGAAAAGTGGGTTTCCATTTTGCAAGAATACACTTTTGTTCTCAAGCACAAAGCTGGAATTGGGAATAGGGTAGCAGATGCGTTAAGTCGGGTGGTCTATATCCGTACTTCATTGGCTGTACAAGTGATTGGATTTGATCCTTTGTGTAAGGATGTCAGCATCATATACACTGAATTATTGAGTGGGCAACAAGCACAATATTTAGACTTTTCTATCCATGATGGTTACCTTTTCATGGGAACTTGCTTATGCAGTTATGCATAAGTTTAATATCCTTGCTGGAAGCGGCCAAGGATCAGGGTGTGTCTGTTGGAGGGTACTATTGATCTTTAATGTCTAAAATTGACGCGTTTTTTCCCTGGAAAATTATTTGGAGATCAAGGGTACCACCTAGAGTTTCTTTTTTCCTTGGACAGCAGCTTTGGGGAAAATTCTGACTTATTGACAATCTACAAAGGAGACGTATTAGTGTGATAGATTGGTGCTATATGTGTGAAATGTAATGGGGAAACTGGACCATTTATTTATGCATTGTCCCTTAGCTACTAAGATGTGGACTATTGTATTTGGTTCGGAGATCACTGGGTTATGCCGAAAAGAGTTTTGGATATACTAGCTTCTTGGCAAGGTTGCTGATTTGGTCCTCATCAGAACATAGCAATTTGGAAAGTTGTGCCTCATTGTTTACTGTGGGGCATTTGGAAGGAATGAAATGCTATAAGTTTCGAAGGTTGTGAATGGACCATTCTTGATCTGAAGTTTGATTGGTTGCTAGATTTGAAATCCTTTTCTTTTACTTCTCTCTTCTATATGATTAACCATTTTACCTGGAGAGTTTGCGTGTATGGGCTTCTATTTTACATTAATAGAGTTATGTTATCAAAAAAATTGTATCTATATTTTTTTATAAGTAAACTATCATCCATATTTACAACTCAAGTTAACCCAGAATGACTGCATTCTGCAACCCAATATAAGCAGAACGTCCAAAGAATAGCATATGGGAATGCAACATAGCCAAATATACCAAAACGTAGTAACATGAATATAAATTGATGATTTTTACCCATTCCTTTTCCAAGATATATGGAAGCTTTAGAAGGCCCCTCTCTTTTGGGTAGATGTTCAGCCCTCAAGTGTGAGTATGACTCAATTGTCCTCTTTAGACCCTCCTACAGGAAAAAAAAATAATAATAATAATAATAATCTAATTGTGACATGTATTATACCAACACAAGGACTTAACTTGGAATATAAATGGTGAATGGATCTTTCTCAGTGTTATTGGTAAGTGTTTATCAAGCAGAACTATCCAGAGTTTATAATGTACTCAAGACTCGGACAACAAAAATAGACCACATCACAATTATCTAAATATGTAGAAGACAAATCATTATGGGAAATTTACATCAGCAATCCAAAAATTTCTTTTTAAAAGGTTATTGCCAAGCAATTATAAGGGTTGCACAGCTCATGAGAGCAAATCCTTGATGTTGAGTTCAAAGATAAACCATGGGGCCATAGCTACTTAACCCATGTGGATCAGCAAAAAACATTTCCTTATACATACATACATACATACACACACACACACACACACACACATATATACATATATATAAATTTTTTTTGGCCCCAAGATGAGGGGAAGGAAAGGGAAGACTCAAACGAGTGAGTGCTGGTTCATCAGGCATGATCCCCAACTAATTGTGTTAACTCTAGGGGTTATGAGGTTCAGCAGACATGACATATACTAAACAGAGAACTTTGGTAAATCCTTATACAACTTCATCCAATACCAAAGAATTAAGCAACTAGATTCAAAACAATCAAGAAAATATTTCCACATGGAAAAACAAATGTATCTTCACTCTTACCCCCCCCCCCCGACCTCTTTTCTTGTCTTTTCTTTTCTTTTCTATCCCTTTTTTTTTCTCTTAGCAACTTACTAATCTTTTCTAATAATGGAAAAACAAATGTATCTTCACTCTTACCCCCCCCCCCCGACCTCTTTTCTTGTCTTTTCTTTTCTTTTCTATCCCTTTTTTTTTCTCTTAGCAACTTACTAATCTTTTCTAATGAAACAAAAAAGAACCTGAAGTGGTACAACAGGCGCATAGCCAAGTAGATCCTTTGCTTTTGAACAATTAAAAGATCTGCTGCAGGAGAGGAGTCTTATTCTTGAAGGTGTCAACTGTGGAACTTTCATCCCATATGGACCTAACAGCCTATATGCCCACTCTACCATATGTGCAATTGGCATCACCACAAAGGCAGGAATCTTTATTCTTGGCCTGCAAACTACATTGGTTCAGACAAAACATGAAGGGAAATCGACAATTAAATAACTATGTTTTATTCCTTTTTAATGGATAAAATAAAGAACTAGTCGGATCACATGGAGTGTGTATTAAGTAGCCTAACCAGTTACAATCTGAAATTTCAGAGTCTAGTAAATCTAAGAAAAGATACAACAGAAATGTTTCCTAATTCATTCATACAATCATATAAAGAATATAAAAAGCATTGTTCAATAAAGTGAATGGAACATTCAGCACCAACAAAGGTCCTGCTATTCCTTTCTTGCCATATAGTTGGAAGAGCAACTTTCCAAGGGACTGGACTATTAGGGCAAGAAACATAAAATGTGAATCAGATAAGAGTAATCATTAGTTGTTTAAGGCTTAAGCACTTGAGCCAAGCTTCCTTGTTATAAGTAACATTCCCCAATCACCAATATGGCCAGATTTTTTAGTACTAATTCTCAAACTGGTACAAGAACCCCTTAGTTCCGTCCCAACCAAAACATTGGCCTATACTAGATGATATATATCGCCACTAATGAGAATACTAAACAGAATTTTGACGTTATAAAATCCATAAAAATATAGCATATCCGTTATATTAAGTTTATTTGTTAGGAATATTTTGCATATGAATATGTTGTGTTGCAATTTTTTCAGCATCAAAATTCTACAATTCTCGTGGAATTATCTTAGTAATTGGATTACATCACTTTTTGTTGAACTCAGAAAAAGATCAAATTGTAACAATTTAAACAATATCATAAATATTTAAGCTAAAAAAATAGAGTTTAACTCAAAAACAATATCAAATTATGGAGTTTGTTATATAATTATTTCCATATTTAATTGCTTATACCCTAAGAGGTATTCTTTTAACTTTGGCAGGGAGGGGCAACCCCCCCCCCCCCCCCCCCTTCTGTTGCTTCTAAACAGAAATGACAGCTTTAAAAATGTAACATAACTAACTTAAATGACCTTTGTCATGTTGACCTGCAGATGACAAGTTGAAGATTTAACATAACAAAGAACTGGTTGAGTTGACCATAAATGAGACAAAGATCAAAGAAGAAGAAGAAGACGAGGACCAACATTATGACAGCACATTTGCACAAAATGAAAAGGTATTAATTAAAAGCAATACCTTTCATAGCCAAGACCTTCCAGGACAATCGAGACAAACTCCCAAAATTTCAAGCGTTCCATGTTGGTAATAAAATATGCCTGCAAAACCAATCTCCATTTAACAAACCTGCCAAAACCCAGTTATAATATCCTAGTTGGACATGTCCTCACTCATATATTTATCTTCTTGTTTAACTTTCCTAGGAGACATTCCAATTAAATTTTGAGGCATAAATCTGCAATTGTAAAGAAAATGCCATGAAACAGAATATTAAATTGATGTATGCCTCTAAACTAACTCAGACATATTGACACGTTTTTTTGATAATCATCCCCCAAAAACTTCAAATTTCTTCTCTTATAAGTATCTGAATAAAAATGTTTGAACCCGTCCAGCATAAATCCTTTTGCAGGTTGATTCCAAATCATAAAGCTTGCACATTGGCATTCTATTTTTGTTTCATCACCTGCGAAATGCATTAAAAATCCCAAGAACATGCCATCTGGGCCTTGGTACAGATGATAAAAGGGGAGGGGGGGCACTATAAGTGTATACCCATTTTTGAGAAGATATGATTCCATCAGAGAATTCAATGGAATTGACAGAGAACTATAAAAATAAAATTCTAGCTGCAAGTAAAGTTCCAACAGTGAATTACAAACAACCATCCCCTCCCCCCACCCCCCCGGGGCGGTCCCTTGCCGGCCCAAAAATAAAATACCATTGAAGGCGGTTGCATACACAGAAAGTTAAAGCAAAAACCTTTGTTCAATCTTAAAGTTGCTTAAGGATGCAAAGAATGCACTGTTATGCCTAATGCCTATCCAGAACAGGGACCATAAAGCTTCAAAGTACCTATCATGGTGCAGGAAGTCACCAAGACTGCCTCCACCAGTCCACCCCCAATGAGGTTTTCTTGCCTTTGGGCTTCACCATAAGCTCACCAAACCAAGCATATGCACCCCATAAATTACGGAAGTTAGAGTCTGTTCAGGCCATGTTCTCGCTCACACAAGTCAATGGGTCCAAGCTACCCCTTGGTCCCATTCAACTGCCTCCTCCCAGTTTCTTCCTCAGGTCAGTCAATTCTCCTCTCAAATTGGTGTTTTTCAACCATCAAATCATTTTAAGTGATGCATGATACATCTCCACCTAAAGCCTATCACTACACTGCATTGTTATATCTATGGATATTTGACAATACAGCCTATCTCATATTTTAAGTCTCAAAGATTCCAACAATATAGTCACATGCAATAAATTGGATAAATCAAAATTGGTTCTAGCACAACCAGAATAAGCAAAGAAGTACAACCCATTTGAGAACAAAAAATAAATGCATTCAAACTTAGAATCCACCCCCCCCCCCAACAGTAACTTTGCTTTTCAAATCTTCCCCATAGATGACAATTGGATTTGATGGAAGAAGCTCTCTCTATCTACACACACACACACACATATATGAACCTGGCCTGATGCTTTTTCTGCAACCATCCCTTCTGATGCAAGAGCTCGCTCAGCACATATATGGGCATGTGCCACATTTTCAACATAAGTGAAGTCATAAATGTTGTTGCCATCTCCAACAATGAACTGATCATTTTAGAAAAGAAAGGAATCAATAATAGATTTTATTGAATGTTAATGTAATGCACTTATGTGTGTGTTTCTGTGTAATATAATCTTCTTCTTTTTTGACAAGCGTAATATGTGTATGTGTGTGAGTGTCTGCATTTGTATACATTTACATACATTTAGCCCAAATGTATTCACCACTCAGTACCCCAAATTTTATATGATTTAGAAGATTCTTGTACCCAAACCTTGAACTTCCTACCAAGCAGAGAGGCACAATTAAATGATCAAATGATGATTTGATCAATGTTTTTAGTGGTCAAATTTCTTGTCAAATAATTATTTGATCAATGTCTTAGTCAAAATCTGTGTCATTCACGTATCACATCATAGATGTGGATGACTGAACCCATCATAATGTCCAATTTGTTGTATATCACATGCGCAACCAGAAAACAAAAATGGAGACAAATTCATCACTAAGAAGAACAATGAATATATACATACCTTCAATTTCCCTGCCCTTGCAGCATCAACTAAAGATGGAACAAACAACTTATCTCCAGGACCAAAAATGCTGCTAGGACGTATGCAGCATGTTAAAAGTCCATTAGTCCCATTCGATTTGATAACCAATGCCTCTCCTTCAGATTTAGTTGCTGAATATGAATCATTGTGCTGAAACAGGTGAAGACAATATAAGCATTGTGTAGACATTCTAACCAACAGAAAGGACATTATAAATTGAGGATAGATAATATTACTAAAGTTTACAAGATCAGCACAAAAAACAGACACAAGCAAAGAGATTGTTCGATGTTCATAAGTAATAGCATAATAATATAAATTGAAAGCTTTTAATTTTTATTTATTTTTAGATTTATTCTAATATAAGTAATAGATTTAAAATTTTTTGACAAACTTTTTGGTGCCATGTATGGGTTAGCAGCAGCAACAACAACAAACTCAACACTTTTAAAGTGAAGTGAGTACCTTAGCCGGGTAGGGCACTGATTCATCCCCATCCAAAATGCCATGAACCCCATCAAAGACCACACTAGGAGAGCTAGTATAGATCAGTCTCTTCACTTTATGCTCAATACAAGCATCAATAACATTCTTGGTCCCTATAATAAATCATAAACCAACCACAGCATAATAAGACAAACAAACTCAAACACCCAAAACAAAGAAAGATTCAACAAAGTCCAAAAGCACATCAAAAAAAGCCAATAGGCAAACACCCATCACGCCTAGCACTCTGTACCTTCCACATTGACCGAATAATGTAGCTGGTAATTGTTGATCGAAGAATTCGGTGCAGCCATGTGGANGGGGGCGGAAACCCCCTAGCTCTGCCCCATCTAAATAACTATAAAAATAGTACATGTCAAAATGGAAATTGTTTTAGTGTTTTATCTCTGACAGCTTAGGTAAAAGGGTGGAAAACATTTTCCGCTTTTTTCAGTTGACTAGTTTCCTATTGACCAAAGTTTTTTGCCATACCAAATCCCGGAAAATGAGTGGAACATTTTCCACTAAAACAAATGATTCATTAATCTAGACAAACTTGATAGAAAATAGAACCAGTTTCATTTTTAACTTGTTTTGTTTTTTCTTCCTTATAGCTTTGGATAAATTTTTTCTTCCTTATAGCAGTGGATAAGGATGCATCTGTTGCTTCTAACACAGAAATGACAGCTTTAAAAATGTAACATAACTAACTAAATGACCTTTGTCATGTTGACCTGCAGATGACAAGTTGAAGATTTAACATAACAAAGAACTGGTTGAGTTGACCATAAATGAGACAAAGATCAAAGAAGAAGAAGAAGACGAGGACCAACATTATGACAGCACATTTGCACAAAATGAAAAGGTATTAATTAAAAGCAATACCTTTCATAGCCAAGACCTTCCAGGACAATCGAGACAAACTCCCAAAATTTCATGCGTTCCATGTTGGTAATAAAATATGCCTGCAAAACCAATCTCCATTTAACAAACCTGCCAAAACCCAGTTATAACGAAGAATTCGGTGCAGCCATGTGGAACACAACCTCAGCTCCTTCCAATGCTGTTTATTATCATTATTAAAACAAAAACAAAAAAAAAATTCAAAACTTATGCAGAAAAATTTTCAGCTAGGCATTTTATCAAACAGTTGGAAGGGGTGAGCAAACCTTTGAGAACTTGAGCCTTGTTTCGAAGATCCATGGAAACATAAACAGCTTGAGCAGAGCGCAAGGCTTGGCCGAGAGTTCCATTCTCCTCATGAGGGTCAAGGCTAATGGTGGGACCCATATCGGCAATTCGGACGAGGAACATGTTATATGAGATGAGCTTTTCAACCAAATGACGAGCAGCAAAACCACGACCTCCTGTCACCACGCACCATCTCTCAGTACCACCATCCCCAGATGCCATTTCTCTCTGCAAAACCATAAAAATAAATAAATAAATAAATAAAAATAAAAAAACCCGACTGACTAAAGCATTAATTGTGTGTATTTGTAATGTGCTTCATAGATCTTGATAAGGAAGAAGAATTATGAAGAAACCTTTCAGTGAGGGAGTGATCGATGGGATCTTAATTGATTCTGGGCTGGCTTAGCGAGTTCAGCTAGTGTCGATGTACTATTTGCACAGACTGATATTAGGTGGTCGTTGGCTTTGGATTTGGTAGTATAAAATTTGAGTTTTTGTAGTCACTAAAGTAATTCACTTTCACATAAAATCACTCTTTTTCTTTTTTCTTTTCTTTTTTTCAAAAATTCACAATCACCTGCATGGCTGCATCATACATCATAAATTTGGGAATATAAAGTAACGTGTAACTCTGTGTATATGCATAGTGCATTTAAACATAATCACAAATATATATATATATATATATTTAAAAATTATTTACTTACTAATTATGAATTAAAAAATAAATTGAAATTAACATTTAGAATAATAAACGTAAAAATAGAATTAGTCATGCCAAGACAACATTTCTTAAGGGACCAATTCTTTCACCAAAATAACTTGAAAAAAAGTTTGACAAAGACTGAAAGACCATCTTACTAAGACGTGTAGCTTTGTTAGCATTCTTATACACCCAATCATGTTTGTTGTGCATTGGGGGGTTACCGGTTTGTTATTAATAATTGTTTGCTGATGGTAGCTGGTGGTTAGAGGTTGAGACTATATTTAGAGAAACATTTAAGAGAGAGAGAGAGAGAGAGAGAGAAAGAGAGGAGCTTGAGAGTCTACATAGAAGTGTCCATGTAAAATGTTCTTGTTTAGGTTATTTTTGTGGTCTTCTTAGTTTTTGTATTAGGTGTTAATGTATTATTTATTTTGGCACAACAATTTAAAAAATTTAGATAGGACACATGGCGCAAAATTGAGAATCTAATTAACTCACTTGACCCAAAAAAAAAAAACATGTGGCGTAAAATTGAGAATTCAATTGAAATCTAATTGGATTTTCTCTCGGCTTCGCCTATTATTATATATATATATATATATAGAAGCCACGTAATAGTAAGAAATAGTAGAAGGAAAACAGCTCATGATTTTAAACTGCATTATAATGAAGTATTGTTTCCAAAAGCCATATTTTTCGAATTTGTATGGTTGCTTATTTTAATCCTCATACGGGATTTAAGTTTCATTTATACATTTGAATATTGATATTGTTAAATTCAATGATTAATTATGAAGCAAAAGAGTTGTAAACTGTAAATATATATATATATATATGTATGTAAGAAAATAAATTGACAATGTTTCATAAGTCAATGAATATGAATAGAAAAGGGGCTGCAAGTTTACTTACAAATCTGTTTGTTGTGCATTGGGGGGTTGCCGGTTTGTTATTAATAATTGTTTGCTGATGGTAGCAGGTGGTTAGGGGTCGAGATTATATTTAGAGAAACATTTAAGAGAGAGAGAGAGAGAGGAGGTTGAGAGTCTACATAGAAGTGTCCAAGTGAAATGTTCTTGTTTAGGTTATTTTTGTGGGTTTCTTGGTTTTTGTATTAGGTTGTATTATTTTTTTTTTTGGCACAACAATTTTAAAAATTTAGATAAGACACATGGCGCAAAATTGAGAATCTAATTAACTCACTTGACCAAAAAAAAAAAACATGTGGCACAAAATTGAGAATTCAATTGAAATCTAATTGGATTTTCTCTTAGCTTTACTTATTATTATATATATAAAAGCCACGTAATAGTAAGAAATAGTATAAGGAAAACAACTCATGATTTTAAACTGCATTATAATGAAGTATTGTTTCCAAAAGCCATATTTTTTGAATTTGTATGGTTGATTATTTTAATCCTCATACGGGATTTAAGTTTCATTTATACATTTGAATATTTATATTGTTAAATTCAATGGTTAGTTATGAACTAAAAGAGTTGTAAACCGTAAAAAAATATTAAAAAAAATAAAAAATGTGAAAAAAGGAATTGACAATGTTTCATAAGTCAATGAATATTAAGAGAAAATGGGCTGCAAGTTTACTTACAAATATGTTTGTTGTGCATTTGGGGGGTTGCCGGTTTGTTGTTAATAATTGTTTGTTGATGGTAGCAGGTGGTTAGGGGTTGATATTATATTTAGAGAAACATTTAAGAGAGAGAGAGAGAGGAGGTTGAGAGTCTACATAGAAGTGTCCAGGTGAAATGTTCTTGTTTAGGTTATATTTGTGATTTTCTTGGTTTTGTATTAGGTGTTAATGTATTATTTATTTTGGCACAACAATTTTAAAAATTTAGATAGGACACATGGCGCAAAATTGAGAATCTAATTAACTCACTTAACCAAAAAAAAAAACACATAGGCAAAATTGAAATTTAATTGGATTTTCTCTCAGCTTCACCTATTATTATATATATATATTGATATATAGATGGGTGTAGAACTAAAAATGCTCCTAAAATTATTTTTTTACAAAAATTCACAACTTACATCATATATACCTCATAAGTTTGAGAAATACTACATATCTATAATTAAAAAAGATATACTAAAACTAGTGTAGAATTGATTTGCTCCTAAATTTTTTTTTTTTCAAAAATTTACAATCACTAACATCATACATCATAAGTTTGAGAAATAATAAGTATTTATTAAAAAATTATTAAAATGAGTGTAGAACGGATTGTGGTCCTAAATTTTTTTTTTTTTAAATTTACAACCACCTACGTCATACATCATAAGTTTGAGAAATAAATGTATCTACTGAAAATTTATTAAAACGGGTGTAGAACTGATTATGCTCCTATTTTTTTTTTTTCAAAAATTCACAATCATCTCATCATACATCATAAGTTTGAGAAATACTATGAATCTATTAAAAAAATTATTTAAACAAGTGTGCCACGTGCCCATGTTGGGCTACCATTGCCTAGGCAGCGTATATGCCAGGGCCTTGACTGCGTGCACACGCGAGGCATGCCATGGCTTAGGCTATGTGCCCCATGGGTGGATTGCCAAGGCCTTGGCATGCCCTTGGGACCCCTCAAAGGCCATTGCAACTACCTGGGGAGCACACTGCTACCAAGGCCAAATAACCTCTTTGAACACCTCCTGGTCTTCACCCCTTAAAAAGCGCTTAGGATTGAATCTTTCCTAGCACCAAGAAACATTGATTTGTTGAGAAAACATAATGCCCTTTTTTAGGGCAATTCTTAGAATCTTGTCTTGATTTTTTGTGAATTGATTGTGCTCCAATTTTTTTTTTTAATTCAAAAATTCACAATCACCTACATCACACATCATAAGTGTGAGAATTCTATGTATCTATTAAAAAAAGTATTAAAACAGGTGTAGAACTAATTACCTACATCATACATCATAAGTTTGAGAAAATACTACATATTGATTGAAAAAATTATTAAAAGAGGTGTAGAACTGATCGTGATCCTAAAATTTTGGATACTTCCTTCAAACTTGGCTTGGGCGAGGGCCCATCAAGATTATTTTTCTGCATCGACCCAACACAATAGAATATTGAATTTTGATAATAAATAACATAATAAGTTAATAATAATAATTAGTAACTCTCACAAAAAAAAAAAAAAAAAAAAAAAAAAAAAAAAAAACACTACCAAATACAGATATTTAACTTTAATTATATTGCAAGCATGTTCTTTCATGTGATCACCTAATTTTGAAAGTTTTATTGAATTGCAAGTGTTTTCAATAATTTAATTAAATGAAAAGTATGTCAAATTAGGGGTGTTTCGTAGCTTTTTTGGATAGGGAAACTCGTGTGAGGTAGAAGTGGGGCAAACTAGGCTCGAGATGGGTTGGAAGTATTTTTGTCATGCCTAATGAGATGACTTCAACATTAACAAGGTAGTGATGAGATAAAAATGGGAGGAACAATCTTGAGAGTGATACGAAAGAGATGAAGCAAGTGTTTTTGGATGGTAATAGAATATGTTATAATAAATAAATAAAAATATTAAATTATACTAGATTTTTAATTATATATAAAATAAAAAAAAAAAAAAAAAAAAGGTAACTTTAAAAAGTTTGTTTTTTACTCCTGTAATATTTTGGATTTTTTTTTTCCCAATAATTTAAGAGCAAAATGAGGACGAAAAAATAACTTAATTTTTAATAGTCTAGGGATAAAACCAATAAAGAAAATACTTTAGTCTAAAAATAGAAAATGTAACATTTTCGATAGATTGGGAATGAAAAAAAAAATTTCATGCAAACTTTAGGGATGAAAACAATATTTTGGCCTAAAAACATAAGTGTGCACATTCAGGACTACATGGGTTGGCAACCCATCCCTTCCCTGTCACCTCTTTAGGGTAGGAAAAATCCACGTAGGGTAAGGCAGGGTGAGTCAATTGAGATGGAGAATTTTTGCCATTCATAGGTGAAATGGTACATTTAAGAGGAAAAAGGAAAAAGATACTTCATTCATTATTGGACAACAACAAAAATGAAGAGAAGGTTCTACCATAAATGCCACTGGCTACATGGTACACCTATTATCTTTTGTCACTAAAGCAAAATATTCTTTAAGCAATAGTCCATTTTACAATAATAAATTATTTATGTTAATGAACAAAGTCATATGGTATTCGATATATATATCATTATGGTTGGAGTAAGGGAAAGGGTCGTTCAATAATCCCAATATTGAGCCCCACAAGGTTTGGATCGAGCACCATTATAATATTCAAAATTACCTCTACAATGTTTGGCCTCCATCACCTTCCCCCACCACCTTATTAACCAAATTTTCACACTATCACTTGTAACAAATCAACTAGGTGCTTGAGGAAATCTTTCCTTCAATCGATTTGTACAACTTTCCATAAAGAGAAAGCTTGTCAAGCACTATCAAGTGTCAACCTCCCTTCACATCAATATTTATTGTGCCTCACCAACTTTTAATTGCATACAAATTTACAATTGAAACTGACCCCCACATATTACCTCATGCACACCATTCTAGAGTATATCCCATTAGTCCACCAAAGGAAACAATCTCTAGCACACTCATAAAACCTACTTTTGAAGCATGATTCCTGCCAAAAGTTTTCCAAATGCACCCTATAAAAACCCACCAGTTTTGTTGGGCCATTGGCTAAGACAAGCCAATTATGATCACTATTATTTTGAGGAATTTAGTGCAAAAAAAATATTGTAAAACTTATGGTCCATTTGGATTGAGGGAGAGTAGAGTAAAGTATAGTAGAATTAGCCCAAAACTAACCTATTTTTAACTAACTCTACTCTACTCTCCTCCACTCCCCCTCCTTCCCCCCTCAATCCAAACAAGCCCTTAGTACTTATCGAAGTATCTTTAGCTAGCTTCCACCCCAACTTGCCCATGTCACATTAAGGGATCCATGTCACATTAAGGGATTTTTCTTTCGTGCAGAAAGAAAGGCCTATCAGTAGCAGCTAAAACATGTTTCATCAATCGAAACAATTTCCTTGCAATTCAATCTCTTCATGTTCAATCCATCCACCTAAAGGTTAAATATGGTCACCTGATTTGGATCTAGCCCACAGTTGGGTCATATAAAACTTAGCTGGACTGTGTTCTAAAAGGTCCAAAGAGGTCATACATATAGTGAAATTCAGCCTACCATGAGCTTTTTTTAATCTTTGAAAATTGATTAGAAATATTTGAGCCATATGTTTGGGAGGTAAATCGAATAAATTTATAAGAGACATTTCAGAAACCTCCTCTTGTTTGGGAGTTTTGTAGGAAGAAATATAACGGTTATGCATTAGTACCCATTCATTTTATTATTTTATACGTGTTACATCCAAAATGTTGGCAAAGTAAATCATTCCTCTCATTATTTGCTATGAAATTATGTTTTTATTCTCATTTCTTTAATAGATGAATAATGCTTTGTTTGTTTTAGTATTAATGTTTCATAGAAAATGAATCATTTTTCAAAAAACATTTTCTATAAAATTATCTAACTTTCCTATATTTGGTAGCAACCTTAAATGTGTTAAAAAAAAAAAAAAAAAAAAAAAAAAAAAACACATAGTGCAAAATTGAAATTTAATTGGATTTTCTCTCAGCTTCACATATTATTATATATATAGATATATAGATGGGTGTAGAACTAAAAATGCTCCTAAAATTATTATTTTTCAAAAATTCACAACTTACATCGTATATACCTCATAAGTTTGAGAAATAATAAGTATTTATTAAAATTATTAAAATGAGTGTAGAACGGATTGTGGTCCTAAATTTTTTTTTTAATTTACAACCACCTACGTCATACATCATAAGTTTGAGAAATAAATGTATCTACTGAAAATTTATTAAAACGGGTGTAGAACTGATTGTGCTCCTAATTTTTTTTTTCAAAAATTCACAATCATCTCATCATACATCATAAGTTTGAGAAATACTACGTATCTATTAAAAAAATTATTTAAACAAGTGTGCCGCGTGCCCATGTTGGGCTACCATTGCCTAGGCAGCGTATATGCCAGGGCCTTGACTGCGTGCACACGTGAGGCACGCCATGGCTTAGGCTATGTGCCCTGTGGGTGGATTGCCAAGGCCTTGGCATGCCCTTGGGACCCCTCGAAGGCCATGGCAACTACCTGGGGAGCACATTGCTACCAAGGCCAAATAACCTCTTTGAACACCTCCTGGTCTTCACCCCTTAAAAAGCGCTTAGGACTGAATCTTTCCTAGCACCAAGAAACATTGATTTGTTGAGAAAACATAATGCCCTTTTTTAGGGCAATTCTTAGAATCTTGTCTTGATTTTTTGTGAATTGATTGTGCTCCTAATTTTTTTTTTTTTATTCAAAAATTCACAATCACCTACATCACACATCATAAGTGTGAGAATTCTATGTATCTATTAAAAAAATTATTAAAACGGGTGTAGAACTAATTACCTACATCATACATCATAAGTTTGAGAAAATACTACATATCGATTGAAAAAATTATTAAAAGAGGTGTAGAACTGATCGTGATCCTAAAATTTTGGATACTTCCTTCAAACTTGGCTTGGGCGAGGGCCCATCAAGATTATTTTTCTGCATCGACCCAACACAATAGAATATTGAATTTTGATAATAAATAACATAATATGTTAATAATAATAATTAGTAACTCTCACCAAAACAAAACAAAAAAAACACTACCAAATACAAATATTTAACTTTAATTATATTGCAAGCATGTTCTTTCATGTGATCACCTAATTTTGAAAGTTTTATTGAATTGCAAGTGTTTTCAATAATTTAATTAAATGAAAAGTATGTCAAATTAGGGGTGTTTCGTAGCTTTTTTGGGATAGGGAAACTCGTGTGAGGTAGAAGTGGGGCAAACTAGGCTCGAGATGGGTTGGAAGTATTTTTGTCATGCCTAATGAGATGACTTCAACATTAACAAGGTAGTGATGAGATAAAAATGGGAGGAACAATCTTGAGAGTGATACGAAAGAGATGAAGCAAGTGTTTTTGGATGGTAATAGAATATGTTATAATAAATAAATAAAAATATTAAATTATACTAAATAAAAAAAAAAGAAAAAAAAAAAGAAAAAAGAAAAAAAAGGTAACTTTAAAAAGTTTGTTTTTTGCTCCTGTAATATTTTGGATTTTTTTTCCCAATAATTTAGGAGCAAATGAGGACGAAAAAATAACTTAATTTTTAATAGTCTAGGGATAAAACCAATAACGAAAATACTTTAGTCTAAAAATAGAAAATGTAACATTTTCGATAGATTAGGAATGAAAAAAAAAAAAAAATCATGCAAACTTTAGGGATGAAAACAATATTTTGGCCTAAAAACATATGTATGCACATTCAGGACTACATGGGTTGGCAACCCATCCCTTCCCTATCACCTTTTTAGGGTAGGAAAAATCCGTGTAGGGTAGGGCAGGGTGAGTTAATCAAGATGGAGAATTTTTGCCATTCATAGGTGAAATGGTACATTTAAGAGGAAAAAGGAAAAAGATACTTCATTCATTATTGGACAACAACAAAAATGAAGAGAAGGTTCTACCATAAATGCCATTGGCTACATGGTACACCTATTATCTTTTGTCACTAAAGCAAAATATTCTTTAAGCAATAGTCCATTTTACAACAATAAATTATTTATGTTAATGAACAAAGTCATATGGTGTTCGATATATATATCATTATGATTGGAGTAAGGGAAAGGGTCGTTCAATAAGCCCAATATTGAGCCCCACAAGGTTTGGATCGAGCACCATTATAATATTCAAAATTACCTCTACAATGTTTGGCCTCCATCACCTTCCCCCACCACCTTATCAACCAAATTTTCACACTATCACTCGTAACAAATCAACTAGGTGCTTGAGGAAATCTTTCCTTCAATCGATTTGTACAACTTTCCATAAAGAGAAAGCTTGTCAAGCACTATCAAGTGTCAACCTCCCTTCACATCAATATTTACCGTACCTCACCAACTTTTAATTGCATACAAATTTGCAATTGAAACTGACCCCCACATATTACCTCATGCACACCATTCTAGAGTATATCCCATTAGTCCACCAAAGGAAACAATCTCTAGCACACTCATAAAACCTACTTTTGAAGCATGATTCCTGCCAAAAGTTTTCCAAACACACCCTATAAAAACCCACCAGTCCTATTGGGCCATTGGCTAAGACAAGCCAATTATGATCACTATTATTTTGAGGAATTTAGTGCAAAAAAAAAATATTGTAAAACTTATGGTCCGTTTGAATTGAGGGGGATTAAAGTAAAGTATAGTAGAATTAGCCCAAAATTAACTTATTTTTAACTAACTCTACTCTACTCTCCTCCACTCCCCCTCCTTCCCCCCTCAATCCAAACAAGCCCTTAGTACTTATCAAAGTATCTTTAGCTAGCTTCCACCCCAACTTGCCCATGTCACATTAAGGGATCCATGTCACATTAAGGGATTTTTGTTCCGTACAGAAAGAAAGGCGTATCAGTAGCAGCTAAAAAATGTTTCATCAATCGAAACAATTTCCTTACAATTCAATCCCTTCATGTTCAATCCATCCGCCTATAGGTTAAATATGGTCACCTGATTTGGATCTAGCCCACAGTTGGGTCATATAAAACTTAGCTAGACTGTGTTCTAAAAGGTCCAAAGAGGTCATACATATAGTGAACTTCAGCCTACCATGAGCTTTTTTTAATCTTTGAAAACCGATTAGAAATATTTGAGCCATATGTTTGGGAGGTAAATCGAATAAATTTATAAGAGACATTTCAGAAATCTCCTCTTGTTTGGGAGTTTTGTAGGAAGAAATATAACGGTTATGCATTAGTACCCATTCATTTTATTATTTTATATGTGTTACATCCAAAATGTTGGCAAAGTGAATCATTCCTCTCATTATTTGCTATGAAATTATGTTTTTATTCTCATTTCTTTAATAGATGAATAATGCTTTGTTTGTTTTAGTAATAATGTTTCATAGAAAATGAATCATTTTTCAAAAAACATTTTCTATAAAATATCTAACTTCCCTATATTTTGTAGCAACCTTAAATGGGTTAAAAAAAAAAAAAAAAAAAAAAGAAACTCTCAACTTCCCTTATTTTATCTTGCTTTGAAATAGAGTTGCTTTTCCAAAAATATTTGTGGAAAACAATCTCTAAAAATAAACCATAGTTTTTATGTTAATTAAATATAATTTTCCTTTGACTCCATTTTTTAGATGCTACCAAATACTGGAAAATATGAAAAACTATTTATATACAAAGTTTTCCATTGAAACAAACATTGCGTAATTGACTACAATTAAACTACATAGGGTTCATTATAATAATCAACCCTAAACTATAAGGGTATTTTCAATGTGTAGACTAAATTTCTAAATTTTACAATACATTTCCTAATTTGATGTTAATTTATAATTTCTACCTCAAATATAAATTAGTGTAAAAAATTAACAAAATGGTTACATGTTGTAGAGGGCATTGTAATGTGCATAATTGATTTAAGCCATAATTTTGGATGGAGGGTGTATATCACAAATTATTCTTAATTTGGGATATTGGCCGTAAGATTTTAAAATTTTGGATACACATTATAAATACAATATAGTTTAACATGGAAAGCAAAAATTAACCCAAAGAAGTATTTATTTATAAATTGAGAAATAATATGTCCACAACATTTTTATAACAAATCATAAGTGGCTGGTTGTTACTAGTTGTTATTGTTAAGGCAAAAAAATGATCTTAGTGTTAAGTTCAAATTTGAACTAATAACAACTAACCATCTATAATTTGTTGTGAAAATATTATAAAAATGTTGTAGATGTAGCACACCTCTTATAAATTTCCAAACACAAATTTTTCCATTTTATTTCTCTATAAACTACCAAACATAGTCTATTGGTGATATGATGAAATGTATTTTGTATGACCAAATATGTATCAAAATGTTACATTACGTTACTTCCTACAACCAATTTTTGCGTGATAATATGCATAAAACAATTGAATTATAACTAAAGTTTTTATTATTATTTAATTTTGATAGTTACAACAATTAGGACATGAGAGAGAGTTGAGCCATGTACATTTCTATTAAAAATATTATGAGATACTAGTTGAATTAAAAGATTTTTGGTGAAATATAACTATATATATGTAGTCTAAAATTGTACTCTATTGTAATAATGCACTATCTCACAATGGATGAGCATGCTGGAGCAAGTTTAACTAAAAATCTTGAGGCAAGGGACAAAGTTCATTCTTGCACAAAAAGTAAGTTTTTTTTTTTTTTTTTTTTTTTTTTTTTTTTTTTAAGAATACAAGTATTTTTAATATACATACAGAGAAATTGATGAAAGTCTCAAAACACAAAGTAAGTCGCGAATTGAAGCATTAAATTTTTTTTTTTTTTGAAAAAAAAAAGTAAATATGTGAGAAAAACAAATTATGTGAGCGTGAGTCTTTCCTTTTGTTTTAGATAGTATTTAATTATTATTTTTCTTTAATATATGACTGCCTATTCCAAAATACACAAGCTACATGTAAATATGTAATACAAATAGTAAATACTAAATAATAACCTCTTCAGCTAGCGAGTCATATATATATATATAGAGTATAGACAAACAACAAATTGATTACTCTCTGATTTTTTTTTGGCCACATTAGATGATTGGGCGAGAAAAATTCAACAAATAAAAATCACTACAAAAGCTGATTTGACAGCCTCAATCCCCTAATAATATGATCAGTCCTTCACTACTTCTTCTCAAAAAAAAAAAAAAAATCACTAAAAGATTATCAGTGATTCATAACATACCATAATTTACGTATTCTAGTCTTCTAGATGGTATCAAAACTCTCAAAACTCCAAATTAGGCATCTCCAAACAACAAAATCTAGCCATATATAATTCAAAATCTCGACATATAACTAATGACCAAAAACAAAGTAATACCATATATATTGGCATCTAACCTCAAAGTAGTGAGCTTTCAAAACAATAATTAAACTTTTGTACTTATCCAAAAATTGATAAAACAATTAAGCAGTTATTTTATCCCAAAAAATTGTTGCAATTCGGCGCAATGGTATGATAATCAAGGGAAATTATTGTATACTCTCGGAGTACCATAAATGTGTACTTCCTCCTCTCACATGAATGGTGAGTCTCACTAATTAAATTCATGGTGAGACCCATCATTCATGTGAGAGGGGGACTACGTATTTATGGTACTTCGGAAGTACCTAGTAATTTTCCTGTAATCAAATAAGATATTTTTTTTAGAGAGTTTCAACCTATGGCTTCCGTTTCTTATGATAACTCTTTATCATCAGACCAAGACACCAATCAATTTTTGGTGTAAGCGAGGATTGAACTCTAGATCTCTTATATAACCATTAGAAACTTTACCAATTGAACTAATTGGAACCCACACCAAATAAGATATTCAACAGATGTAACTACAACTTCTAAGACTTAACTTTTATTATATAATAAGTACATAATATAAGGAACTTTAATTTATTTTCAATCTTCTATTTTTTCTGTATACTAACTTAACACATCTACTTCTAAAAAGAATAAAATATCATGATATTTTTTATGAAACAACATATTTTCATGTCAAAAACTTAAAGAGTTCATGCATTACTAATGGGACATGATAGGTCCAAGACCCTTCTTGTATGATATAATATACTTAACTATAAGGATGGGTTCAAAGAATTTTGTCTTAACGATATTTTAGGTCATCAATAATTCAAAATTAAAATAAAATATTATAAAAACGTGTTGTCTTTGAATGTTATTAATAGACATTCACTTTGATTTATTTTCAATCTTTTAATTTTTTTCCTATACTAACTTAACACGTCTTCTTCTAAAAATAAAAACATAATGACATTTTTTTTGACACCGCATATCATGTCAAAAGCTTAAAAGCTTAAAGAGTTCATACATTAGTAAGACTTGATTTTATAGATCCAATACCCTTATTGTATGATATAATATACTTAAATATAAGGATGGGTTCAAAGGATCGATCTTGTCTTAACGATATTTTATGTTATCAATAATTTAAAAAAAAAAAAAAATTTGCTGTCTTCGAATATTATTAATAGACATTAACTTTTTAAAATTTTTATTAGGGTAATTGCTCTTGTACATCCTTGCTATCGTACTTTAGTCAATATGGACATCATCATCATCATCATCATTATTATCATCTGTGTCTCCATTGACCATCATCTATTGTTAGATTAAACAGGTACGGCCGTGAACCATTAAACAACGTACCACGTTGATGATACTAGATTGGTTATTTTTTATTTTTTGGTTCTCTCCTCTCTGGCCTTTAGTCATGTTGTAAGAGAAGTCAATTTCTTAGCCCGTGATTTTGTAAGCTTAAGGGGAATGATTGAGATCTGTTATATATATGTTTTTCGTTAATAATATGAGTTTATTCGGAAAAATAAAAACCAAACAAACAACGTACGCATGATTCTAATTAAGCAAGCAATATATATATATATATATATGTTAGCAGTACTAAAACAAACACAGATTTTTCTTTCAGCAAAGAGAACAAAACATAGAAAAGGAAATACATTTCCAACTGTGTATTATACCATCAAAGTTTAAAGCTAACCACTATGAGCGTTCCCAACTGTGTAGATACTTCCATAACCCAAATCAAATGCTAGTTTGTATTCATTCAAAATAAAGCACAATACTAGTTTTAGTTTCCCAAATCTGCTGGTTTGGTATCATTTTTTGGCAAAGACTCGGTCGATGCCGATGGTGGAGCCGGAGTGCTTGGAGGAGGAGCAAGAGTCTGCTGCGGTGGCAGAGCCTGATGGGGTGGTGGAGGTGGAACAGCCTTGTCTGCATCAGCATTGTCCGAAGAAGGAGCTGAGAGGTCTTCAAGGGAAATGAACACACTCTGTGATGGCTTCCTTTGGTGGCGACCTACTTTCTGAGACATTTTTCTTCTTCTTCTTATTTTTTTCTTCAAGCAAACTGGTAAGAATCACAGAAACAAATATGGGAGTTTGAGGAAGGAAAGCAAGAGAGGCTGATGAGAGAGACGGTGGGGGTTCACTAGATTTATATTGCACAATACATAGTTGACTTCTTTTGTATATGGTAATGTCTTAAAAGGGTTATCCAATATGCACCGAGATTCGTGGGCAATATCTTGCACAAGATGCAATAATTCCAAATTGCAAAGCATGAACATTTAACGTCTTGATAATCCTTTTTTTTCCCTTTCCCTCGGGGTTGTTAGAAACACATATATTTAATGTCAGATATTTTAACCCTTAAACTCCTAAGCACTTCGCCCATGAAGCGGAATCCACCAAACATATATTTTCTTTGTATAAAGCTCTCACTTTATAAGATTCCTAATTTATTATTTTGGGTTAAAGTGATAGACTTTGTGATGCTTCATTTATGTATCTTAAATCCGGTCAAACTCTCCCTATTTAAAAGAGAAACAAAAAAATAAGTTATTATTTTGAGTGGAAGATAAATATCATGCACTAAGATCGGAAGAAATTATAGAGTCTTCTGGTGGATCACATCATTTGTCCACCATTATACTGAAAAACTTCCACTTATTTAAAATTACTAAGTTAGTAATTAATTTCTGTTTAAAAAAATTTTTAACTAACAATTTTAAACAGGTGAAAGTTTTTTAGTAGAATGGTGGATCACATCACTTGTCCATCATGTAGATATTATAATTTCTCCGAGATCGGACCATATTAATATTTTCAATGAAACATTAAAAAAAATTCATAATGGCATAAATGCCCCTACAAGGCATTGGTGCTTTTTTTTCCTCCTTTTTGTGGATTAGAAAGAGTCTAAAATCCTTGTAACCAAATATGATTGACATATTTCCTTATGAGGAGAATTTAGTTTTAAATTTCCCATTCTCCACTTCTTACGGTTTTGTTGTGGGGGTTGTTGGACAACATAGAGCCTATAATCAAGGTGAGTGACTCCATAATTAATTTGACATTCTCATGCAATTCACGATTTAGGTTGTAAACGAGTTGAGTCAAACTATATATTAAAATTTCCAAATTGGTTCATTTAATTTTATGTTAAACATAAGTCAGATTTAATCTCCTTGCGAAGCTATATAGCATGATTAAATTTTGGTCATTTCTTGTTGAATAAATCCAAACTTATTTATGAGTTACTTGATTAAAATAATTTTCTATTATATTATGTAGTAAACACTGCAACTAATTTCTATTACCCTTTAACAAATCTAATGATTAATAACTGAATTATAGTTTACACGTAAGAAATTTAAAATGATACGTCATGCCACTATTGATCAATTAATGTACAAAGAAAATCCACTGCATAATGGTGAAGGAATTCTTTTCGTTTATGCCTTTATGGCCTACCAAAGACCCCCTCAATTTTAATGTCGATACACTACTTATACTTCTCAATCCTCCCATCAAAAAGTATCATTGATTGTTATTAGTCAAGTAATTGGTCACCAAAAGTAACGTCTATTCAGCAAATGACGTTTTAATTTAGAGAGATGCTACGTCTACAACAATTTTATAATATTTTTACAATAAATCACAGGTGGTTAGTTATTATTGGTTCAAATTTAAAATTAACACTAAGATTACTTTTTTCCCCCAAAAATAACAACCAATAACAACCGCCACTTAGGATTTGTTGCAAAAATATTGTAAAATTGTTAATGACATGTAATTTCTCTTTAATTTATGGTTCATAAATAGACTCCTAATAAAATGATTTTTTATATCACTTATTTTCTTTCTTTTTTGAGAATCCAGACTGATAGGCCAAGTTTTATTCCATGAAGAGAAAAAAAAATTACACCATACGATAGGCCAATTTTTTTTCGTTATTGTATATCACTCTTATTACTATTATTAAATATATATAAAAAAAAAATCCAAAATTATATTAATCAAACAACTAGGATAAACTCTATGTGGGCTACATTAAGTCTTCTAGCCGATAACATATTATAGAAATTAATCATTTGAGTTAATTAGATAAAATGATTTTTATTTAAGAACTTTCGTAAAACTAGATTCACTAACCTTGAATTGTTGCCAAATGCCTCATACCTAAGTGATATTGCCTGGTTCTTTATGAGAAAAACTAAGGTTTGAATCCTCCTGCCTCACTTGTTGCAACAATTAAATTTATATACAGAACAAAAAAAAAAACTTATATTAATTGTTCATAATTACATATATTTTTTACTACAATATGAACTATTTATATCATCGATAAATTACAAGTAATAATTTGATATCTTATGCAAGTATTTGCAAATGTAAGCATTCTAATTTCAAATCATATATAATATAAATATATTTTTATACATATAAATATTATAAATAGATAATATTATTTATATAAACATAAAATATTATATTTATTCAAATTGAAACTAACACTCATGAGCCTGTTATCCCATTTAAATTTGATAGTTTGATAGTTGGACCTAAACCTAAACTTGAATTTTACTTGTTTGATAATAAATAAACAAATATAAATAAGTTTTTACCGAGGTAAAGTTTGAGTTGTTTATAAATAGATTGAGTTGAGTTTACTTAAAACCATATTAAGTAATTGGAAATGAATTCTAAGAAATATTGATGTATTAATCTTGCTATGAATTATCTCACATTTTCAAAAAAAAGGAAAGCAAGAGAGGCTGATGAGAGAGACGGTGGGGGTTCACTAGATTTATATTGCACAATACATAGTTGACTTCTTTTGTATATGGTAATGTCTTAAAAGGGTTATCCAATATGCACCGAGATTCGTGGGCAATATCTTGCACAAGATGCAATAATTCCAAATTGCAAAGCATGAGCATTTAATGTCTTGATAATCCTTTTTTTTCCCTTTCCCTCGGGGTTGTTAGAAACGCATATATTTAATGTCAAATATTTTTACCCTTAAACTCCTAAGCACTTCGTCCATGAAGCGGAATCCACCAAACATAATTTTCTTTGTATAAAGCTCTCACTTTATAAGATTCCTAATTTATTATTTTGAGTTAAAGTGATAGACTTTGTGATGCTTCATTTATGTATCTTAAATCCGGTCAAACTCTCCCTATTTAAAAGAGAAACAAAAAAATAAGTTATTATTTTGAGTGGAAGATAAATATCATGCACTAAGATCGGAAGAAATTATAAAGTCCTCTGGTGGATCACGTCATTTGTCCACCATTACACTAAAAAACTTCCACTTGTTTAAAATTGCTAAGTTAGTAATTAATTTCTGTTTAAAAAAATTTTCTAACTAACAATTTTAAACAAGTGGAAGTTTTTTAGTAAAATGGTGAATTACATCACTTGTCCATCATGTAGATCTTATAATTTCTCCAAGATCGGACCATATTAATATTTTCAATGAAACATTAAAAAAAATTCGTAATGGCATAAATGCCCCTACAAGGCATTGATGCTTTTTTTTCCTCCTTTTTGTGGATTAGAAAGAGTCTAAAATCCTTGTAACCAAATATGATTGACATGTTTCCTTATGAGGAGAATTTAGTTTTAAATTTCCCATTCTCCACTTCTTACGGTTTGGTTGTGGGGGGTGTTGGACAACATAGAGCCTATAATCAAGGTGAGTGACTCCATAATTAATTTGACATTCTCATGCAATTTACGATTTAGGTTGTAAACGAGTTGAGTCAAACTATATATTAAAATTTCCAAATTGGTTCATTTAATTTTTTGTTAAACATAAGTCAGATTTGATCTCCTTGCGAAGCTAAATAGCATGATTAAATTTTGGTCATTTCTTGTTGAATAAATCCAAACTTATTTATGAGTTACTTGATTAAAATAATTTTCTATTATATTATGTAGTAAACACTGCAATTAATTTCTATTACGCTTTAACAAATCTAATGATTAATAACTGAATTATAGTTTACATGTAAGAAATTTAAAATGATACGTCATGCCATTATTGATCAATTAATGTACAAAGAAAATCCACTGCATAATGGTGAAGGAATTCTTTTCGTTTATGCCTTTACGGCCTATCAAAGACCCCCTCAATTTTAATGTCGATACACTATTTATACTTCTCAATCCTCCCATCAATTGTTATTAGTCAAGTAATTGGTCACCAAAAGTAACGTCTATTCAGCAAATGACGTTTTAATTTAGAGAGATGCTACGTCTACAACAATTTTACAATATTTTTAAAATAAATCACAGGTGGTTAGTTGTTATTGGTTCAAATTTAAAATTAACACTAAGATTACTTTTTTCCCTCAACAATAACAACCAATAACGACCTACTACTTAGGATTTGTTGTAAAAATGTTATAAAATTGTCAATGACATATAATTTCTCTTTAATTTATGGTTCATAAATAGACTCCTAATAAAATGAGTTTTTATATTACTCATTTTCTTTCTTTTTTGAGAATCCAGACTGATAGGCCAAGTTTTATTCCATGAAGAGAAAAAAAATTACACCATACGATAGGCCAATTTTTTTTCGTTATTGTATATCACTCTTATTACTATTATTAAATATATAAAAAAAATCCAAAATTATATTAATCAAACAACTAGGATAAACTCTATGTGGGCTACATTAAGTCTTATAGCCGATAACATATTATAGAAATTAATCATTTGAGTTAATTAGATAAAATGATTTTTATTTAAGAACTTTCGTAAAACTAGATTCACTAACCTTGAATTGTTGCCAAATGCCTCATACCTAAGTGATATTGCCTGGTTCTTTATGAGAAAAACTAAGGTTTGAATCCTCCTCCAAAAGTAATAATTTGAATATCTTATGCAAGTATTGCAAAGGTAAGCTGTGGGGGGGGGGGGGAGGGTAAAGCCTAGAGCCACTTAATGGGCCAGGGCACCCTGGTAAGGACTATTATATTTCCGATGAGCAATAGGTGGTTGATATGGCCCACTGAAGGCAGGGAGCCCAGAAGTAAAGGGGGAATGCCGTCGAAGGGTCAATGCTGGTCCGAGGACGTCCTTCTCCTCAGCCACAAATAGCCTTGATCAAACAAACGTGTAGAAGATCCGAATAGCCTTCCTAACAATCTCAACGATGGTGATAGATCCTGAGTGGATCCAGAGATGATCAGAACTAAAGAAAAATATCTAGAGGAAAAGTTGCTACCACCGCATTAATGCGCTGCAACAGCTTTTCTAGCCGCATTTATGTGGAGAATACCCCTGAACAGTGTAACCTCAGCTACCGCCACTCAGAAAGAACTAAAGTAGACACATGACGTGACGTGCACTTGAGTAGATGCGCGGATGAAGAACAGGTGGACGATGGAGATGATAGAAAAGGATATTATATAAAGAAGAAGGATCCCTGATAATAGGGGACGGAAAAAATAGAGAAGAAAGGAGAGAAAAGTTTTACTGTAATTCTGAATGCTGTAATCACTGCTCACTTAATAAAACATCTCTTCGGACATTCATTCATGGAGTCGTTCAAGCTTTAGTTCATGTTATCATCACTGCACGTAACCTTGCCTACTATTCTGAGTTTCATAACCAGCCCAGCTCTTTTGCCCACTCTCTACAAATTCATTGTTCTGGGTTCGTTGGGCCTTTAACCCATATCCTTTTGGGCTTGGGCTACAAAAACCGACCCTACATAAGCATTCTAATTTCAAATCATATATAATATAAATATATTTTTATACATATAAATATTATAAATAGATAATATTATTTATATAAACATAAAATATTATATTTATTCAAATTGAAACTAACACTCATGAGCCTGTTATCCCATTTAAATTTGATAGTTTGATAGTTGGACCTAAACCTAAACTTGAATTTTACTTGTTTGATAATAAATAAACAAATATAAATAAGTTTTTACCTAAGTAAAGTTTGAGTTGTTTATAAATAGATTGAGTTGAGTTTACTTAAAACCATATTAAGTAATTGGAAATGAATTCTAAGAAATATTGATGTATTAATCTTGCTATGAATTATCTCACATTTTCAAAAAAAATGTGGGCATACACATCTTTATATAACAAACCTTTTGAGCCTATATGTTATTGCCAAGTACAAAGATTTCAACTTTTATTTCTGATATTTTTTGTATGTAAAGGGACTCATAATAATAATAATTTTTCCCTAGCAAGTAAGAACTGACATTTTGAACTCAATTATTTATTTTATGTGAAGAATCGGATAATACCAATAAACTATATAAGAGAATAAGACTTTTTGTAGTGTACCAAAACATATTACCATTTTAAAATTGTTATTCAATATATATATATATATAACAATATAAAATAAAATATTGTTAACATCTTCTTGTCTAAACTTATTGGAAAATATAAGATGAGTTAAATTTAATCAAATGGAAAATGATAAAATAAAGTGAAAATCATTAATGCTGTGTTTGGATTGGGTGAAGTGAAGATAATAGGGAAGGATAAGCATTCTAATTTCAAATCATATATAATATAAATATATTTTTATACATATAAATATTATAAATAGATAATATTATTTATATAAACATAAAATATTATATTTATTCAAATTGAAACTAACACTCATGAGCCTGTTATCCCATTTAAATTTGATAGTTTGATAGTTGGACCTAAACCTAAACTTGAATTTTACTTGTTTGATAATAAATAAACAAATATAAATAAGTTTTTACCGAGGTAAAGTTTGAGTTGTTTATAAATAGATTGAGTTGAGTTTACTTAAAACCATATTAAGTAATTGGAAATGAATTCTAAGAAATATTGATGTATTAATCTTGCTATGAATTATCTCACATTTTCAAAAAAATGTGGGCATACACATCTTGATATATAACAAACCTTTTGAGCCTATATGTTATTGCCAAATACAAAGATTTCAACTTTTATTTCTGACATTTTTTGTATGTAAAGGGACTCATAATAATAATAATTTTTCCCTAGCAAGTAAGAACTGACATTTTGAACTCAGTTATTTATTTTATGTGAAGAATCGGATAATACCAATAAACTATATAAGAGAATAAGACTTTTTGTAGTGTACCAAAACATATTACCATTTTAAAAATGTTATTCAATATATATATATATATATAACAAAAATAAAATAAAATATTGTTAACATCTTCTTGTCTAAACTTATTGGAAAATATAAGATGAGTTAAATTTAATCAAATGGAAAATGATAAAATAAAGTGAAAATCATTAATGCTGTGTTTGGATTGGGTGAAGTGAAGATAATAGGGAAGGGAAATTATGGTTGGTTGAGCTTGAGAGAAGTGGGCATAAATGGGGAGAAAACTTTTTAGTGGCTCACAAAATTACACTTTCGTCCATGAGTTTTCATCCCTCTCTTTGCTTCACGAGGATATATATGTAAAAAAAAAAACAAAAAAAAAAACACTCATATTTGCTTTCTATTTCTATTCCCTTTACAAACCAAACAGAAGAAAGATAAGTACATATATATAATTTTCTTTTCTCATTCCATCCCTATTTTTAGACATGTACGCATTGTTTTAAAAATTGCACCAGACCAACCAATTCAACTAATTGACTCAAACCTAGAACTGGTTAGGTAAAAACTAGAATAACCAATAAAAAAATTTGGTTAAAACCATGAAAAACTGGCCAAAATTTTGAAAAAAAAAGAAAAAAGAACCAGACCCTTTCCTAATTCTTTAATCGTTCTGGTGTTTGAAACCATGCATATTTGAGGGAAACATTTTATTTCCCCATTTCTTTATCATTTTATTTCCCTTCATTTTTTCCTTTTCTTATCCTTCTCTCTAGCTACAAGTCTACAACCAAACAAAGTGTAAAATAATGGCACCAAAGTAAAGTTGCAACCATAAACATGATGACATGAGGAGTATTCAAACAAGCCTACAGCCCAATCCAATTATTTTCTTAAGCCCAATAATTCAAAAGATATTTGAAGGATAATAATAAGTCATTTTCTTCAAGAAGTCAAAGAGTATTTAATGTTGATTTCCTAAGAAATATTTAGTCATTATGTTTTAGTTCTTCTGGACAGATAAGTTATTTATTTTGTTTATAATTCAAGAAAAGAATTTCATACACATATACATGTAGATTAGGCTAGAAATTGAACAAAAGCCAAAAGAACAAAACGGAGAAGGACATGTGGCGCTAAAGATGGAACATAACTATCAGATCAAAAAACCAAAGAACTTATTCACAACACATATCAGAGTAGTTTTAGAGACCTTATATTAGGTTATTAGGTCCTTGTAAGTTTATGTCCTAATACCTTTATTTAAGTTTAATGCGATATGTACGTGTTGTGAAAATTTGATATGTATGAATGTCTATTTCAATGCAACATAGTGTTATTAGAATTGAATTAATCGAATTCTTGTGATTTTCCTTTAATTGAGAGGATATGCTTCAATTTACTTTTAATCGAGATAATTTACTTTAAGCCATTTGATTTTGAGATGATGCAACATGTCTTATAGTCAATTAGTTAATTTAGTTACTTTAGGAGTTTTGCCAATTAGCATTTCTTAATCTCTTTAGTTGTTAGCCGGTGCATATTTCAAAGTCCTACTAGGTTAAGTATTTTCGTACCTCATACCCTAATTTATAAAGTTGAATAACGCTTCAAACTAGTTGTCATATCCTGAGAATTATCTCGAGATAGCAACAATTTATCCATAAATATCTCGAACAACCTAAAAAGGCAATTAAAAATACTAAAATTAGTTTTTATTTAAGGTTATTTTTCATTTCATTCATTCCCCTTCAAAAATTAAAAAAGATAATTATTTAATTCTTTTATATTCTTTTTTTTTGAGAATTCATTCTTTTATTTTCTATCTATTTTATTTGATTCCATTCATTTATAAATTCCTAACATTAGGGTTAGAAACAGATTTCCCAATATCCTTTTGGTAAGAGTTTATATGACTGAGCAATTTCTAAGCCCATATGAGGCCCAAATAGGCTGGCTTGAGGAATGGCCCTGTACAGTTTTACCTTGGGCCTAATTTCACCACACGTACGCATGCATGCAGGAGCCTTATCCCTCAAGACTTCAAAATCTCACACGGTCCCAACTCCCACGTCTCTTTCACCCAACAAACTTTCTGAAATCCAACGGCTCAGAAAGCAATTGAAAATACGTGACGCAATTGCGTGGACCATCCAACGGCCTATACTAACTCCGATGCACCAATGGCGGCATGTGTTATTTCGTACACGTCACTAAGAAAAGAGACTGAACCAAACCTCAACACACTCTATCCTTTCGATGAGAATTGCTATGTACACCTGTACAAGACGTGACACTGCATCCAAAAAAATAGGTCTCAACTCTCAGGTGTCCGGTTACTATATATGTCGACACACTTTAACACAGCTTTTTTTTTTGAGAGATACTTTAACACAGCTTGATAGCGAAGGATTGGATTATATTATTTATACATTAATGAAAAATAATTTAATCACTACTTAATTATGTGTTTAAGTTGTGTTAAATTATGTTTGCAGGTGTTTGACATACTTTGACGGCATATTTGTTAATAAGTCATAGTTATATTTCCATTTATAATGTTTAATCTGTGTCAAATTATATTGGGTAGGTGTTGACATAATTTAGGCATTTGTTAATTAGCAATTGAATTATATAGACATGGCTTGTGTCTAGTGTTTAGTTTTATTGGACACGTTGTGATATAAACATGTTTATGCATCCCAACCCGTCTAGTAGAATTGGATACTAAACACAAGTTCTTTTCGAATTATATTACTTACTTATATATCAATATTCATTAATATTTAGTAAAACTAGTACCTGAGCACGCACGTGAGCGTGTGCTCAGAGGCTAGTTGAAGATTACTGAATTATGATCTGAGATATTTTCTAATAAATAGTAATAATAATCCCTTAGATTGATAGGGTTTTTAAAAGAAAAATTAGAAAGGGATAATGATAAGTTAATGAATAATAATCATGACCTAAAAAATAAAACAAGGCAAAAAAAAAAAAAAAAATTTGTAGGGAAAAAGTAATGAATAATTTCATTCCAAATTATATAGATTTGATAAATTTCAAATTAAAATGTTAGCAAAAATGAAAATCTTTGGAGATTTAAAAAATATAATGGTTGAGAATTTGAAAAATATAGTTGCAAGAAATGAATAAATAAATAAAATTTATAAAAGAAAAAAAAATGTATTCAGCACTTGATTTCTTGAAAGTAACGTATCATACAAAAGGAAAAAGAAATAGAAAAGATAAAGATAAATCAACTAAATATATATAATTCATACTCTATATATATATATATATATATTTTTAAAGTCTAAATACTAATTACTATCTTAAATATTTATAATTCACTTAATAATATAAAATTTACAAAAGAAGAAAAAGTGAAAAAAATTACCTAGTACTTGGTTTTTTGAAAGTAAAGTACCATATAAAAAGAAAAAAAAAGATAAAGATAAATCATTTCCTAGTCCACAATTTAATATTAATTACCATCTTAAATATTTATATTCTACTTAATAATATAAAATTTACAAAAGAAAAAAAAAAGTGAAATTTTTGTTTTACACAGTACTTGATTTCTTGGAAGTAAAGTAGTATATAAAATCAAAGAGTTTAGAATTAATGGGCATAAAAAAATTTAAAAAATATAAACAATTTACATTTCCTACTTAATAATATTCTCACAAAACTTTTTAAAGACTTAAAAAAAAATCAAATCTCTACTTATCACGTGTTTAAGTTGTGTCAAATTATTTGTGATAGGCCTGTTTGGTAGGCTATTTTAAGCAACTTTTAGAGCTTTTTAAATACACTAACACATATTTTTACACTATTACACACTTTTTCATTCACATATATATTAAAAACAACTAAACAACATTATTCATTCTCTTCTGCCAAACAGCCTATAGTGATCTGGACTTTTATTACTCATGCTGATGGGTCCTCAGTTTCAAGCCGCAATATATGCCACGTGGAGACACATTACAGGTCAGCTAAAGTGGGCTCCATCACGATATCCACTTCTCTTCTCGTTGCTTCCAAAACTTCTTCCTGATTTTTTGTTACTATATAATATTTTATTCTGTCTTTTCAACTCTTTCCTACTCTTTTATCTCTCTCCCTCGAAATTAAATCTCGACCGCGAAACCAGCTTTTCGTTTCAGTTTGTTGCCGCTCAGTACGTTGCCTTTTTATCAATTTCGTTTTCTTTTACCTTTTCTTTTTTCCCAAACACAAACACAAAAACCCTAATCCTATCAAATCGCGCGCTATATTCTTATTTGGATCTCTGGCTTAGAACCAAAAAGCTTTCGTTCTCTCCGCAAATCTCAGATCTGTAAGATTCAAATTTCACTCCAAGGGCCCTTTGTTTTTCTCGATTTGATTTCTTTTTGCAGATTTGGATTTATCCAAAGCTTTGAAGGTAATTTTTTTTCTTTTCATTATTTCAAATAAAAAAAAAAAAAGCAGTTCAGGCGGTTATTGATTACAATAACGGTTTTTTAATGTGTTTGGTTTGTTTTAGGATTTCTAGCGTGGAGGTTACGAAATATATATTTTTTTTTCTGTTATATAGAGGCCAACGTTGAAATTCAAGTTCAAATTCAAATTCAAATATATTTTGCTTTGAGTTCATAGTTCATAATTAAGAGGGGATTTTGGCTTCTCGTGCTGTTTGTTTTTGAATGCTCTCGCTCAGTTTTGCTGTTTGGGAGGAATTGAATTTTGTGGCTGAATGGGAGAGGAAGGAGCAGTGTGTTTGGATGTATTGACGAATGGAGTCAGTGAAAACGAGAACACGACGAATGAGTTGAAGCGCGATCATCAGTATCTTCTAGAAGTCGAGGCGGAACCGTTGTTTCCAAACAAGAAGCAAGCGAAGGAGGTTTCGAACGAAGACATTCGGTCAGAAGTTTCGAACCCCAACACTTGTTCGCCGAAGCAGAACGGGTCTAGTAGCGTTCAGGAATTCACTAGCCAATCACCTGGACTTGGGAATGGGAATGGGAATGGGAGTAACAACCAGGTGGAGTGCGGTGAAGTCACCTCCACATGTTTGGGAAGTAACTCGAGTTCGAGTTCAGACGAGGCATTGAGCCACCATGATGACAATGACACTTCTCACGATGCTGATGCCTCGGCCTCGGCCTCGGCCTCCGGTGCTGTTGAGACGTCCCGGGTTGTGATGGAAATTCCCAAGGATGTTCGGTCTACTGGAATAAGGAAAATTACGTTTAAGTTTAGTAAAAGAAGAGAGGACTATGATAACCAGTCGTATGCTTCGGTGGTGTCTCAGCCTGAGACTAATGGGGTTGCTATTGGCATGTCATATGGAGTCCATTTTGAACGAGATTATTCGGCCGCGATGATTGATTCTGGTAGGGGCATGGTAGAAAGCATATATGGGAAGGAGTACTTGGGACCCAGAAAATCGGGTTTAGGTAGTTCTAATAATGAGTTTAATGTGTCTGAGAAGGTTGTTCCTACGAATGTCAAGAAGCTGTTAGCTACTGGTATTCTTGATGGGGCTCGAGTGAAGTATGTTTCTACTTCGGGGAAGGTAAATTGTAGTTCTATATAATTTTTTATTTTGTTGGTATGTTACGCGTGCACAATTGGGTTTTGAATCCGCAACCTCATTGGGTTGTTGTTTAAATTTTTATATTTTTTTGGAATGTCAGATAGAGCTTCAGGGAATCATAAATGGTGGTGGATATTTGTGTTCTTGTTCGTCTTGTGATTTTTCGAGAGTAAGTCGTGCAGTTTTAATTGTTTCTGGTTACTGGAGCTTTTGTTTGGTAGTGGTGATTAATGATTGATTGAATGGTATGAACAGGTTTTAAGTGCCTATGAGTTTGAGCAGCATGCTGGTGTCAAGACCAGACATCCAAATAATCACATATACTTGGAGAATGGGAGGCCAATTTATAGTATTATACAAGAACTGAAGACTGCACCACTCAGCATACTTGATCAAGTGATAAAGGATTCGGCCGGATCATCTGTCAATGAGGAGTTCTTCCAGCTTTGGAAAGGTGATGACTGTTATTTGATCTTTTAAATTGTTTTATTTGGAATCTGCCTCAAATGGCACTTCCTTCCCTCACAAGTGTTGGCCGAGGGTGAGGTATTATGGTTTCAAACCATTTTTAGTTACATATGAACCAAAAGATCAGAAAAAAAGGAGGGGGGGGGGGGGAAGAGGTTGCATATATATACTTGTAATGAGAACTTGCATAGGAAAAGAGAGAAGTTGAAGAAAACAAATGTTGTGTGTCTATTCTTTTATGGTCTTGTTCAGACTTTGAGGTTCTTTTGTACCCTGCAGAAAGTCTTCAACAGAGTGATGGAAAGGTTGAATCCAATCGAAATTATAACCGCAAGCTTCCTCCGTTGCTTCATTCACATATGAGGTAAAACATTATTAATCTCCATTAGTGGGTGCTAGCTCTGCTGCCCTTTGGATTGATCCACAGGGCTTGGTTGGTTTGGTTCATGTAGAGCAAAGGAATTAATTTATCTACCTGTAGATATTTGTGGAAGACACCATCAATTTGCATAAAGTTTGTGCATGATTTTATTAAGCCTAGATTCTAGTTGTTTTCTTGATTGTGTTTTTGGTGATTTCTAATTTTCTTTTTGGGCATGGCAACTGAACTTGTTTATGATTAATTATTTGGGTTAACAATGTTGCTTTCTTGAAACTTCTAGCTACTCCAGTCCAGCTTTTGAAGAAAGTGTTAGCCCTGCTTCATGTTCCTTTGTGCAGAACAACCATTTTGAAAGGAAAATGTATACGATAGAGGCATATGAAGAGCGGAAATATGCAATGAAAAAGTATGCTCTCTCTTTGTTTTTCTCCATACATTTCTCGTTCAGCAATCTACATTCTTCTTCACTAAATTGATTTATTGAACTATATGCGTTGTTCTGTTTTGGACGCCAACATTATACGTGTTTTGTAGACCGAACTCCTATGTTTCTAGCTCAATTACACAACAGAAGAAAACTACTGATGGTGGCACTAGGAAAAGGTATTTGTTTTCATCTTCTACTATGCTTCTTCCCAATTTCAATAGGATGTTTATTAATGGGGTTTATACTTGCTTACTTGGGGAGTTTTCTTGAATTGGCAGGGATAATGATCTGCACCGGTTGCTTTTCATGCCAAATGGACTTCCAGATGGTGCTGAATTGGCTTACTATGTCAAAGGACAGGTATTGAAATATTTTAGTGTTGGTGATTGGTTCTTTTTATGGTGGATGTTCTGCTGATGTGGTTCTTTATTCTTGTCTTTTACAGAAAATATTAGGCGGCTACAAGCAGGGGAATGGTATTGTCTGTGGATGCTGTGACAGAGAGGTATGATCATTGAGTTGTATGGACCACATCAAGTTTTGAAATTTGCATTGCATGCTTGTTTACCTGTTTCTACCTCCCTCCCTCTATTGCTTAATAATACTATCACTTGTACCTGCGAACAGATTAGCCCTTCACAGTTTGAAGCACATGCTGGAATGGCTGCCAGGCGTCAACCGTGAGTAGCCTTTAAAGTACTGTGATTCTTGTTTGAGTTAGTTTGCTGTAATGTAATTAGTTTATATGTCTTATTGCAGCTACCGCCACATCTATATCTCTAATGGTTTGACACTCCATGATATAGCTATTTCATTGGCAAGTGGACAAAACCTTACCACAGGTGGCAGTGATGATATGTGTGCAGTGTGTGGAGATGGGGGGGATTTGATTGCCTGTGATAGATGCCCACGGTCTTTTCATGCAGGTGGTACCTAGCTTCTGATTTTCTTTATTGCTTTATGCTTGGATTTAGTTGATGTTAAAGATCATAGTGTGTTTGGATGAGCTTACTTTCATCAGTTTATTTTATTTATTGTGCAAAAGTGCAGCTGTACCTTAAAAAAGGTGATGCTTTGAAAAGTTGTACATTCTGTTCAAAAATGAAAATAAGTTGTACATTATATGTGTCACCTTTCCATATGTGTTATATTGGTTTCTCAATTTTGTTTGAAGTTTTGTTAGGTACACTTGAATTATGCATAAAACATAAAGGCTACCCTGTCTTTTTATACTGTCTTGCCTCACATCTTTCTTCAGCTTTATCTTGCACTAGCAGGACATATAACTTGACTCATATTGCTTCCACTAGATAATGAATGGTCTTTGTTTTACGTTGAGGAGTTTTCTAAATCCAATATTGCCAGCCCAATTTCTCAGAGATGAATACCTTATTATATCATTTCCAATTACCTTAAAAAGGCATTTGTATATAGAAAAAGACCTTAGAAAGATATGTCAGCTTCTTCTTCTTTTATATGTATATGTATGTGTGTGTTTGTATATATACATATGTGTGTGTATTTTACTCTTCATTTATGATTACTTCTTTATGTCTAAATTACTCTTAATGCTTTTTCGGTATACAGTTTTCTTTCATTTTTGTTTCAGCTGGATTTTTTTGTGTTGCAGCTTGTTTGGATTTAGAGTGTGTTCCTGAAGGTGATTGGCACTGTCCAAATTGTATAGAAAAACCTGGCCCTGGCAGAAAATCTGCTGCTGGAGAATCCTCAAGTCTTGTGAGACCAATTGTTATACGGTTGACACGAGTTGTCAAAGCTCCTGAATCTGAATATGGTGGTTGTGTTGTTTGCAGGTTGCTTGCTCTAATTTATAATTTGTTATCCCTGAAAATTGCAAAATGTTGTTTGTTATTTTTTATTTGGTTATGTGAGAAGATGATACACAAAATTTTGTGACTTGGTGCCAAATGTGGTCATGGTAATATAGTATCTCTGACATTCTTTGACTTGATTAAATTGTCTGGCATCTGAGAGAATCATGTTTAAGATATGATCAACCTTATATTTCCCCTTTGATGTGTAGTGGGTGATTGAAACAGATTTATCCTTTGTTTTTCCTGTTTTTGTTTTCATTTATGTGCCATTTTCAGTTTACACAAGGGAGTTTTATTTTTCTTATCCTATTCTTCCCAAATAAAAAATGCTTCCTGTGCATGTCTTTGTGGATTTGTGGTCTTTGTTTTTCTAGTTCACCTCATCTTTTTTTATCTCTCTTCCCCCTGCTAGATACTTTTTTACTTTGTAATTGCTTGGGAAGGGGTTCTTATCAACCTGTTATTAATTTCGGCACTTGGTCATTATCGTCCTACGCAGTTCTTGAAAGAATTTTTTGGTGATTGGGAGCAGGTACAGGGAACTAATGGAATAAATGTGGATTTAAATCAATAATGTTGGGCGGAAAAATGGATACATGATAAAGCAATGGGTTAACTGTTTTTAAAATGTTATAGATTAGTTGCTTATGTTTTGTGTATGGACTGGATTGTTTAGCCCTAATGAAGGGGTACCTATCAAAGAAGAAAAAACTAGTAAAGAAGGGGCTTCCTCTTGGTGGAAGATCTGTTTTTGCCTTTTGAAGTGGAAGTTTCTTTTATTTGTTTGTTTTCTTGTTTATGTTGATCAGTTAGCATTATATTATGTGCCAGCGATGCACTTCCTCTTTTGATTTTATAATTAGGCTAATCAACTGTTTGACAATTTTTGTTTTGTTCTTAGGGCTCATGATTTCAGTGTTGCTAAATTCGATGAGCGAACAGTTATGCTCTGTGACCAAGTATGGCTCTCATTTTCCCCTTAAGCGTGCAAGCATCAATTTTAGTATTGATAATTTTTTTAGACATTTTTTTAACCTAACTCTTTATTTCTGTTTAGTGTGAGAGGGAGTTCCATGTAGGATGTTTGCGAGACAGTGGGCTATGCAATTTAGAAGTAAGTCTGGGAACCTTGTAATAGGTTTTTCTTATAAGGCCGTTTAAAGGGGCTTATATATTTTGCTTGAATCGTATCTCAGGAACTCCCTAAGGATAAGTGGTTCTGCTGTGATGACTGTGATAAGATCCATGTGGCTCTACAGAATTCAGTTTCCCATGGAACAGAGACAGTTCCTGCTTCATTGTTTAACATAATAAGCAACAAGCATGTAGAGAAAGGATTATTTATTGATGGGGATGCAAATGATGTTCAGTGGCAAATTATGAGTGGAAAAAGTCGCTATCCAGAGCATCTACCCTTGCTTTCAACAGCTACTTCTATTTTTCGAGTAAGTAGTTGTTTATATACTGTGTTGGATCCCAACTTGTCTTAACAAAACAGTGATATCTTGTGAAAGAGTCACTTGGAACCTTGATTGATAAAATGTGAATTTGAACCAAAATTTCCCCATTGTTGATTATCTGCTTTTAAAGTCTTGTTTGATGAAAAATATTTTAGTTGTCATTCCTTTTTCCCCATTGCTGTTAAATCTTATATTTGTGTGTTTGTGTCTGGAGAACTTGGTTATACTATAGTTATTGGAGTTATTAATTGTTCTCCTCTTTTGACTAATTTTTTGTCCTATATTTTTGCCAGGAGTGTTTTGACCCTATTATTGCAAAATCGGGTCGTGATCTAATTCCTGTTATGGTCTATGGGTAAGTAGTATTTGACATGTGCTTATTACACTACCTTTTGTTTTCATTCTTCTCTCTTGTGGGTGCATGTGTGCAGTGTGTGTTTTGCTAGCATTTTATGATGGTTTCCATAAATATTTTGCGATAGTTGAAGTGGCATTTACTTACCCCAAAAAGAGTTGAGGTGGCTAAATTTATGACTGTTGTTAATGTGGGACTAGTTGGTGAGAAGAGTAGAGGCATTTGGTTCTTGTACTAGGCTACTAGCATATGTTTTGTTTAACGGTTGATGTGTGAGACATTATATTTTGGAACACCATTATATAGCAGGTATTGTGGGTACCTCTCTTGCTATTTCACTGATGTCAAACAACCTTTTTTTTTTAATACTCTCCTAGGTCTTATAAGCAAATACATTATTATGGCTACTACTATCAGATATGGGAAAGTTAAAAAATGTTCTTTATTATTTGATGTTTTAGAAGCAAAAGAAATTTACCCATAAAATTATCTTTCCTTGGTCAACCAGGATGATTTAAAAATAAAATACCTTTTTGAATATTGCATTTAAACACAGGAATATTCTAATTACCTTTTTTTTTTTTTTTCCTTATCTAACCTTAACAATTTGTTTAGCATTTCATTTAAACACTGCGGTTAGGTCCATTTAAACAATTTGTTTAGAAATTCTAATTGCATGCTTGGGCCTAATATTAAACTTCTTATGACTTTATTTTGAATGTTTGGTTATTCTGGAAATTACCATAATGTGTTTTTATTTTTCTTTTGTTTTTTGCAGGAGAAATATATCTGGGCAAGAGTTTGGAGGAATGTATTGTGTTGTTTTAATTGTGAAGTATGTTTCTTTCGTGGCACAATGTTGATTATGTTTCTGTTTAGGGTTTCTTGAGATTTATTCTAGACATTTCAATCATCATATATTTACTGGTTTAATGCATGCACAGGTCCGTTGTTGTATCAGCTGGTCTTCTCCGAATTTTTGGCAGAGATGTCGCTGAGCTTCCTCTAGTGGCCACCAGTAGAGAACATCAAGGAAAAGTCAGTACTTCCACAGTTTCATGTTGTTTTTTAAATTTGCTATGTTGTAGATGTTAATATTGCCCCCCCACCCGCTTTCTTTCCCTCCTTTTCCTGAATATTACATGTTTTTTATGGGTAATCTTATGATTTGTTTTTTATTGTATTTTTATTTTTAGGGTTATTTCCAAGCATTGTTTTCATGTATAGAGAGGTTGCTGGTTTCCATGGATGTGCAAAACCTGGTGCTCCCTGCTGCTGAGGATGCTGAGTCAATTTGGACAAAGAAGTTAGGCTTCAGAAAGATGAGTGAGGAGAGAGTAAGTGAATTCTGTGACAGTGGACTCATGCAGATTAAAAAAATATATTTACCTGATTTTTTTTTGGGCAAATTAGTTATAGGTCATCTGAATGTCAGACAACTTTAAGGGGGGAAAAAAAAATATAAACAGAAAAGAATGAAACAGTCATCTGAACAGGTTAAAGAACACTGAGAAAACATTAAGCTGCCTTTCCTTTTTTTGATCGGTAAGTGAAAGAACCATGGGACTTCAACCCATGACCCCGTGCACCGTCTCATTCTTATGGAGGGTGGAGGTGCTGTTTAGCCATGGAGCTGTGCACAATAAATAGGATAAGTTACATTTTAAGCTCCATAGGGGTTGATGTCAAATTAAGCTCTTTACTTTTAGAAGTTTCATTACATTTGCAAGACATTTCAATTGAAACTTTACACCCCTTAAAAAAAGCAACACCTTGTGATTATTGAACATGTGTCTATTATATATGATCATTGTTTAATCCAATACGTATGGTGTCATTTTATAAGTACTTTTTTATTTATTTATTTACAACATTTTGTGTAGAGGGTTTATGGTTTGAGTTGAAACTTTCATAAATTATAGGGTTTATTTGAATCTTCTAAAAATATGGGGTTTAATTTGAAACCACCCCTAAATAAAAAATACAATTTTCCCAATAAATAACATGTACAAAGAAAAGGAGAAACTTTGGGAAAATTTCCGAATGTTTGAAGGGTCGGATTAAGTTCCTGTTTTAGAGATCTGTATGACATGAGTGTCTATTGTCTTATTTTTTTTTTTCAGTGCCCATTAGTTAATAAAATATGATGGTGGACGTATTTTCTTTTTACTATTATAGTCTTATTTAGAATGGTATTGAACTTCATATTCCATCTTCATGTTGGTAAATAGTGAATGTGAAACAATTATTGACTGATATTTTACTGGCTAGTTGTCGAAGTATATGAGGGAGGTTCAGCTGACAATTTTCAAGGGAACAGCAATGCTAGAGAAGTCTGTGCAGCAAAGAATGGAGTGATAGCTTTTTCAAGTCCAAAATGACTCCATCAATGAAGATGTGAAGACTTATTCATTAATTTTTGTATAAGTGATTCTATTTTCATGTATTGGTGCTGCTATTTTGTTTTTGGCCAGCAGCCAGCTACATTGTTTCTTTCTTGTACAAACTAGGAATGAGAACTGAGTAGAGTGGAGTAGAGTGGGGGAGAAGGGAGTGTTAAATAAATGAAAAAAAAAAAAAAAAAAGAAGAGAAGAAAGAAAGAAGGGAAGAGGAGGAAGTAGAACAAGAAAAACAGTGCATGCTAACCTTTTATTGCGCATGCATGCGGTAAATTTTATTTTTGTATTATTGAAACTTTGCTTTTTTTTTTTTTTTTTGCCCTCTAGTTCCATATATGTACAAAAATGTCTATCAAAAACTCAGTTACCCTTTGTTCAGGAAGAAAGTTGATTTAGTTGGCTTTATTTATCAAAAAAAGGAATGGAAAGTTGATGTAGTTGGCATTATCGTGTACTTGAAGATCCTGATAAAGAGAAAGCTATTTTCTTGTAGAAGTCAGAATGTTGTTCATATTTATATAAATCTTATTTTCGGTTTACGTTTTTGGCCCTCATGCTGCTTAGTTTGTTTGTTTGTTTGTTTTTTTTTTTTTTTTTTTTTTTTCGATTTACTGTTATACTATATGTTTTCTTTTTTTGAGTGATAATGTATAAGCCTTTTTAACACCCAACAAAAAAGCAAAATGAAAATTAAACCTGTGCAAATTATTGGGTGCTCTATTAGCATAATCACATGGGATTTTCTATCAACAAAAGCAAGTCTCTAAACCAAAGATCCATCGGTCTACTCTTTTAGACCTCAAATCAACAACTCCGCACTCGAAACACTTTGGGTCCCCTTAAGCCAAGACAAATCAAAGCAACAATTGTTAGGCAGAATAGTGGAGCAGATCCAAGATAAGGTAAAACGTGGAAGGAAAGGATTCTATCACAAGCAGATAAGTTTTTTTGATTAAAAGTTTAAAACCAAAAAGAAAGGTATGGAATGTATATATAAACTGATAATGAAGGAGTGGAAATGCATTGTCTTTTCCTAGTGATCCATTTCTCTCCGTAGGCAAAGAATTTTAGCACTACTAAAATAAAGCCAATTCCATATTGTCATAGGTTTTTATCCATATCGAGATATAGATTGAAATTCTAGTATATAAAAAAAATTATTTTAAAAAAAAGAGTGGGAGAAGGATCAATTCATCTAAGGGTTCACAAAAAGGAAAAAAAGGAAAAAAAAAATGTTACACATACACTAATACATGTTGGAAATTGAGATAAGTTTTAAAGAGTGCCAACTGAATTTTACTGCAATACATTTCCCAAATTTGGCCTTCTAATGCGGCCTTTGGCAGTAAAATTCGGCCCTTAATAATGTCACAACAATTCTCCAATGATATTTCATTTGCTTCTACAATCTCCTATTAGTCTAAAACCAACAGACTTACTAAGGTCATATATATATATGTATATATAACGATTGTCTTTAAAATAATGGTTAACAATTTATTTTAAGAAAATGTTGACATCACTTTTATGAGAAGTGAAAAAAACTATCAAAATATTATTATTTTTTTTTTATCTTAAATGAATTGTTAACAAATATTCTAAGAATATCTATTAACATTTCTCATATATAAAAGTTTCGCTGTAAATATTACATAGGAAAACTTTTCTTGTATTTTTGGGTAATATGAAAGAATGGATGACCAATTAAGATATATATGTATATATACACACTCCCGGTTTCATATTTATTTTATTACAATATACACTTTTTCTTTTTTTCTTTTTTCCTTCACATATGTCCAAGAGTGCGTAGTAGACTGTAGACACCACTAAAAAAGAAAAAGAAAAAAAAAAAAAAAAAGCAACATCGAAGGGTTCACAAAACAAATGAATAACATCCGACGTTTGAGATTTGTTGATTGCACATAGTAATTACCATCTGTCGTGACTAGAAGATTCTCTCACACTCAACACGTTTCTCATTCCAAGTTCCAACCTTCCTGTCCTATCGAGGGTTTTACTAGGGTTTTGCGGATCCTCTAAAACCCAAATCAATATCATTCCCAAATTCCTACAATGGCCTTCGTCTCTGGCATTCGACGCGTTCTTGGTGGAGGATCTTCCACTGCGTCTTCGATTCTAAATCACATGGGATTTTCTATCAACAAAAGCAAGTCTCTAAACCAAAGATTCATCGGTCTACTCTTTTAGACCTCAAATCAACAACTCTGCACTCGAAACACTTTGGGTCCCCTTAAGCCAAGACAAATCAAAGCAACAGTTGTTAGCCAGGATAGAGGAGAAGATCCAAGATAAGGTAAAAGGTGGAAGGAAAGGATTCTATCACAAGCAGATAGTTTTTTTGATTAAAAGTTTAAAACCAAAAAGAAAGGTATGGAATGTATATATAAACTGATAATGAAGGAGTGGAAATGCATTGTCTTTTCCTAGGGATCCATTTCTCTCCGTAGGCAAAGAATTTTAGCACTACTAAAATAAAGCCAATTCCATATTGTCATAGGTTTTTATCCATATCGAGATATAGATTGAAATTCTAGTATATAAAAAAAATTATTTAAAAAAAAAGAGTGGGAGAAGGATCAATTCATCTAAGGGTTCACAAAAAGGAAAAAAAGGAAAAAAAAAAAAATTATGTTACACATACACTAATACAATACAGGACAAAATTGGGAAATGCCCTGTTTGGGTAAAAATAGCAGCATAATGCCCTTTTCTCCAAACTATATAGGGAAATGCCCTTCTTTTGTAACTCAATTTTCTCAAAATCGAGTTAGGCCCTATAGCGGCGTTTTTTAGGAGCCTATAGTGACGTTTTTAGGACCTATAGTGGCGTTTTTTAACTCGATTTATAAGAAATCGAGTTATAAGTAAAAAAATTAAAAAAAATTGCCTATAACTCGATTTTATGGAAATCGAGTTATAAAACGTCACTATAGATCCTGAAAATGTCACTATAAGTCCTTGAAAACGCCGCTATAGGGCTCCAGAATTTTTTTTTTTATAACTCGATTTTGAGAAAATCGAGTTACAAAAGAGGGGCATTTCCTTATATAATTTGGAGAAAAGGGCATTATGCTGCTATTTTTACCCAAATGGGGCATTTCCCAATTTTGTCCCACTAATACATGTTTGAAATTGAGATAAGTTTTAAAGAGTGCCAACTGAATTTTACTGCAATATATTTCCCAAATTTGGCCTTCTAATGCGGCCTTTGGCAGTAAAATTTGGCCCTTAATAATGTCACAATAATTCTCCAATGATATTTCATTTGCTTCTACAATCTCCTATTAGTCTAAAACCAACAGACTTACTAAGGTCATATATATATATATATATATATAAAACGATTGCCTTTAAAACAATGATTAACAATCTATTTTAAGAAAATGTTGACATCACTTTTATGAGAAGTGAAAAAAAAACTATCAAAACATTATTTTTTTTTTTTATTTTTATCTTAAATGAATTGTTAACAAATATTCTAAGAATATCTATTAACATTTCTCATATATAAAAGTTTCGCTGTAAATATTATATAGGAAAACTTTTCTTGTATTTTTGGGTAATATGAAAGAATGGATGACCAATTAAGATATATATGTATATATACACACTCCCGGTTTCATATTTATTTTATTACAATATACACTTTTTCTTTTTTTCTTTTTTCCTTCACATATGTCCAAGAGTGCGTAGTAGACTGTAGAGTCGTAGACACTACTAAAAAAGAAAAAAGAAGAAGAAAAAAAGCAACATCGAAGGGTTCACAAAACAAATGAATAACATCCGACGTTTGAGATTTGTTGATTGCACATAGTAATTACTCTTTGATATTGTCTATATTTGTGTTATGATCTATGTCAAGAAAAAGTGAGTTAGCAATTGGGTGATTCTTTAGAGGGTAGAAATGCCTTGTGCTTGTGATTTAGCTTTAGCAGTCTAATCAGCCGGTTGTAATTTATATTACGAAAAAGTGAGTTAGCAATTGTGCAATCTGTTTTCTGATTATTATCTTTGTCTTGGTTTTGCAGTATTTAAAATCTTCTGTATTTCAAAGCTCTGAATTTTAAGGTCAATATCAAATAGATCATTATTTTGGTTGAATAGCTGTAACAAACAAAGTGATTTCAAATGTCTTTTCATTTTGGGGTTTCTAAAATGAAAGTGCTGAAATTTTAGGATAAATCATTTGATTTTTTTTTTTTTTTTTTTAAGTTTGGGGGGTGGTTTCAAGTTGCCTGGATGGCGCTGCTATGTGCCAATTAAATTGATCTCTAGATGACATTGTTGATGGATCTTGTTCTTGTTTTAGCAGTGATGCTTATTTAAATTAAGAATTCTAAGCTTGTTCAAAGTAAGAGATATGTATATTTATTTCTGATAAAAACAAGTGGAAGTATTCACAATATCTACCTGATCATGTTTGCAGGTGCTTAGTTCTCATAATACCATCTGCCCTTTGTCACTTGAATGTAGAGCTTGGTTTATTGCTCAAGGAAATATTATCATACCTTAGGATGGTGTAGATGACTGTTGCTACTTAAGAGCACTGACATTTTGGATAAATATTTATCAATCTTCATTCATCTCAAATCCCATTTTATAGCTAGTGCTACCAATTAGAGAATCTAGTTGTGGAACCATCTAAGTTAGTTCTAAAATCAAAGGAGTGATTGTGTGAATAAGTTAGTCATAAATTTTATTTTCCAACAGGCGGATCTTAAAATCTAACATTTATTTGTTTGTTTATTACATAAGTATAAATTTCTTTAAATGCATTACGATTTGTTGGATGTTTTAGGGGTTTAAAGGTGGGTGAGACAGGTTGAGCATGGCCCAGTAGTAACCATACTGCTTGGCTTTTACCCCCAATAACTTGAGCTGGGTGCATCTTCCCTGCCAACCTGACATATCTGCTCAAAATTTGGCAATTGCTATCAAACTAGCACTGGAGATGCAGTATAAGGCTTGTAGTTAGTACTGATGGATTCTGCACATAGGACAGTTGATATTTCTTTTCTAATTCATCTTATGAGGTTATCAACTTATCATCAGCTTATGTAACTTACCGGTTTCTTACATTATTAAAACTAATGTATTTTATCATAATGGCATCAAGGGTTATGGAATAGTTAAAGGATTAGTAGCAAATTTATTGCCTAGTGTCTCTTCTCAAGGCTACGTAAAACAGACTGAAGATAATGGGCGTCTACCTACAATTTACATTTTACTTGAAATTCTTATTTTGAAGCATGACTGTCTTTTATCCTTGTGTAACAAAAACAGGTCTTTCCAGACTTACAACAGATCAAAAGCTTCAAGAGGCATTTTCTCCTTTTGGCCAGCTTGTTGATGGTAAAAGGCAAACATATTTTGGTTATATTTCTTCCTTGCATCCTTCCTTATTCTTCCACTCTGACCAACTGACTTAATGATCCTGCAGCAAAAGTCATAACTGATAGAGCCACTGGAAGATCAAAGGGGTTTGGGTTTGTTTCATATGCAACCATAGAAGAAGCTGAGAAGGCCAGAGAAGGAATGAATGCCAAGTTCTTGGATGGATGGGTTATTTTTGTTGACCCTGCCAAACCAAGGGAGCCTAGACCTCCACCTCAGCCACAGCAAGAGCCTTCCGAAACTGGTTTCAGAACAAACAGGACTGTTGGATGGTGTGGATGAATGTATTAGAAGCTGTAGTGGATCTCATTGGGATATGATTACTGTTTGAGACTATACTACACATTATTTAGCCAATATACATGTTGAATTGGTGAAAATGGAACTCTATTGCATTAACCATTGAGAAAAATGAAACTTTTTGACCTTTTTTAATTCAATGCCTTGTTGGTCTATTGCTTTTAGCCTGTTAGGCCTTGTTATTCATTGTGTTGCTAAAATTTTATTTACGTGGTATGGAACTTGTTATAACTGGTTCTAACTTCTGAGGATTTCGACTTCAAATTCAGTTGAAATGCACTGAATCTTAGAGGGCCCTCTAATGTTTTCCCAGGGTACCTATATCAACACCGTGAAAAATGTATAATAGTTCAATGTCTGTTGACACAACCAAGTCCTTTTACCTTCAAAATTTTCCATGGGTTGAATTGAGAGGGATCCCACGATTCTCATCAGGTTGTCAAAGGCCCCCCCCCCCCCCCCCTCTCGGTTTTTTTTTTCTTTTTCGGTTTCATTTCGTTTGTTTTGAGTGGAAAGCGTTTTATTTTTATTTTTTCATTTTTCTAGTTAAAGGCGGATTTGAATCCGAGTGGCAGAGTGGGTAACAGATATGGCTGTTCCAGATTTGTTTAAGCTGATGAGTAATTGTTTGATAGTGAAAATGTTGTCACATCACCTAAAAGATAATACCTCATTGTTCCATTAGACATAGACATAGAAACTATGGACGTTTTGCTAAACTCTTAGGCAAAGAAACTAATAGATAGTGGGACAATTAAGAATCATTTTTTAAACTTAAGAAACTTAAGACGAATAGGAAATTGTGTGTTCTAATTAGTTTAATTAGTAAAAGATTTTGTTATCAAATTAGTCTGATGATAAAAGACTTTTATCCTACTAACGGAATATCGTAATAAAACTATCTCACACGAAGGAAAAAAAAGGGCAAATAGAGAATTAGAGATAAATTAAAATTCAATAATGTTCTGAAAACTGTGGGAAGACTTTTGTCTCGGCTCCCAATAAGGTATTGTCCTCTTTGGAAACGGCGTTGTGCCTATTCTCAAGTGTTTGCTCAATCTCACATCGGAGAGAGACGCCTTTCACTCATGTCTTATAAGTTTTTGGCCTAAAAATGAGTGTAATAGGCCAATCAAGTATTGTCCTTTTTGAAAATGATATTGTGCATATCTTCAAGGGTCTACTCAATCTCACATCTCCAAAAAAGGACAATACTTGATTAGGGGTGAGACGAAAGTGCTCCCACAAAAACTTCCATAAGTGATCTTAAGAAATTTTGTTGGTTTTTTTTTTTTTTTCTTTGGTAGCATAGAGAGAGAAGTGAGGCTACTTAGTTGGCAGAGGATCTCAACTTCGTGTTTCAACCTCGGAAGGTGGTGAACTGGTCTGAACAATTTTTGTAACCTTCCGAGGTTGTCACACTCGTCTTTTTTTTAAAAACGCCTACAAATAAGAAAAAAGAAACAATACTTTTACATTTACAGTCGCAAACAAACATGAATAATCTGTGTCTATATGCTCCTCATTCTCACTGCGTCTCCATGATGAAACTGCCACCACCACCACTAAGTGCTCCGAAGGTCAGTATCACTCTCTCACATTGTAATATTCGCCTCAACAATCTGTTTGGTTGCTCAGAAAATTTTAAAAATAGTTGAATAAAGGAACTGTATATATATCTCAGTCACAGATTTGGAGCTCGTTTGGTTCGTCTCAGAGGGAATTCAAAGTCCGTGCTGTTTCAACCACTGGGAATATTGACGCCTCCAATTACATTCCAAAGGCTCCGATTTTTCTCCCCGAAGGCCCATGGAAGCAGGTGATCATTTTTCTTTTCTTTGTTTGGGAAACATAATTTGCATATATTTGTCAAAAAAGTACTTTTTGAAAACATATTTATAAAAAAAAAGAAAAAAGAAAAAAAAAAAACCATCTTAATGTCACTGGTAAAATATGTAATCAATGTAAGGAAAATGGAATAATGTGTAGATTCCTGGGGGAGTTACTGCCGCTGAGGGATTCAAAGCTGCCGGAATGTATGGCGGTTTGCGTGCTAAAGGCGAGAAACCTGACCTTGCCCTTGTCACTTGTGATGTGGATGCCACATCTGCAGGTTAGCTAGCTTTCATTTTGCTTAGCAAATTTAGTTTCGATCATTTTTATGCTTTTGTTTTGTAGTAAAACTTATTTTCCAGTTGTTTATGGTCTTTAAAGTATTTTTCTTGAGTTGTGTGCACTTGGAACAATATTGGCTCTTTGAGAATTTAAGAAAGGAAAGGATTTGATTGGAGATACTGTTTCATGTCAATATTTATTTATAGGGGCGTTTACAACGAATGTGGTTGCTGCTGCACCAGTGTTATACTGCAAGAAGGCGTTAGACATTTCAAAAACGGTACTCAACTTCTTTTTCTGTCAACCATAAATCAATAAAGGGAGGGATGAACTTGTAGCTAGCATGAATTTTAGATATTATTATGATTATTATTTGTTTCTGGCTAGATTATACTTTCGACAATACTTTGTTTTAAAGGGCTTGCTACCTTGAACATTTGATGTATAAGTTACTCATTCAACACATATTTTGCCATAGTATGGCCTATAAATCAAAATAGGGATTTTTTGTGTGGTTGCTATTCAGATTTTTTATTATTATGTTTTCAGTTTCTTATCTATCTGCTAATGACTCAATTTTGGCAACTCATCAGGCACGTGCAGTGTTAATAAATGCAGGCCAAGCCAATGCAGCAACGGTAAGATATCTGAGTATATAGATGCTTTGCTTGTACATTTCTGTCCAGTAACTGCATAGTTTCAGTTAAAATGTGGTACAATACCAAAGTTAATGGTTGTTCTCCCCCCGGGGGCACTGAGGCCATGTCCTTGCAAAGACTAGGGGTTTATTCAAGTCAACCACATTATTTGCTGTCAGCCTGTTACTTTGAGAGATTCATTGAATAGGGGGAAAAATGTTGTTGCTTTGAGTGTGAACCAAGTCTTATGTGGCTTAATGACCTACCAATGATGTCCAGGGTGATGCAGGATACCAGGATGTGATAGAATCTGCCAACATGCTTGCTGAGGTATGCTACCTTCAGAGTTTGAACACTTCATTCCCATCATTGTGGTTGTGCAGGTTCAATTTTTTCTTGCTAATTAGACTAAGAATATTCGTTGCTGCAGCTACTTCAAAGGAGACCAGAAGAAGTGTTGATTGAATCCACTGGTGTAATTGGTCAAAGAATAAAGAAGGTAACTTGGTGACCTTATGTATGTTATACTGATCACATTGATATGCACCATGCCTGCCGAATAGATCAGCTGAAATTTTTTGCTGCAATTTCTTTTGTCAGATTAATAACATGCCTTGTTGCTTTCAATGTTTTACATATAATTGATACTCTAATGCTTATGCAGGAAGCACTTTTAAAGTCACTTCCAAAATTAGTTGCTTTGCTCTCATCATCAACTGAGGGGTAATGCTCATGCTTTCTTCATTTTAGTTTGTGTTATTGACGTTAATCCATGTTTATGAAGGCACCTGCTTGTCTATGTTTTCTACTTCCAATCTTCTATGTTGATTCTTTCTATTGTATCGAAGTATGTATAAGCTTCAAGTGATCTCCTTGATAGGTTGTTTAGTCTCCTATGTCATGTTTATTAAAACATTCTTGAATATTATCAGCACATGTGCAGGGCAGATTCTGCAGCAGTGGCAATCACAACGACTGACCTTGTTAGCAAGAGCATTGCAATTGAATCTCAGGTGTGAAAGTACTTGTTTTCTGTGTCAGTTTGCATGCATATGTGTTACCGTGACAAATATAAACCAATGATTATCAGCATTCATATCCTGAGAGGTAATTGTGCTACTTGCTTAGATGAGGCATTGAATATGGATACTGGATCAAGGACCAAACAGGAGCAACTCTTGTTGGTTTCTTGATTTCTAATGCATAATTGGTGACTCTGTAGAGTTTAATAAGGACAATATCTAATGTTGAGGAAAATGGTTTGATTCAGCAATGGGCTGTGTCTTGTCAATAAAAAGCAATAAGCAAGTTAACATTCTTCCTTTGTAGAAAATGTTGTTGGATATATAGAATAGCCTTATCTCAACCTTACAGAACTTGCATCCCAGGAAATTAGGATTCTTCAATATTATTAATCTTGGAAATTTAACTTCCTGGCAAAGACAGGCCTTTAAAAGTTATAAATTCCTCAGGTTGGAGGGAGAACAGTAAGAGTTGGGGGAATGGCAAAAGGTTCTGGGATGATCCACCCAAATATGGCTACCATGCTTGGTGTATGTATCCTCACGGTTCTCTTGCAACTTTTGTGGGAAGCATACATTTCTTTTCCATTCCTTTATATTGCTTTATGTGTTCCAGGTAATAACAACTGATGCCCTGGTTACAAGTGATATTTGGAGAAAGATGGTGCAGATAGCTGTAAACAGGAGTTTCAACCAGATAACTGTATGGAATATCATTGCTTTAATCCTGTCCATTTTATAGGATTATTGACTTGGCTATCATTTCTGTAATTTTCGCTGTGCCCACTTTTACACAGACTTCCTTTAATTTAGGTGTTATAAGTAACTCTCCTATTTTGTCTCTTGCATGTAATGATCACCCATTTGTGAATGTAGTAAATCACACTGGAGTTGACTTTTATACCCATTTTACAGTTTCTCTTATTATCTCCTGTCAATGGGATGAACTTTACCTCATATTGGACTGCTTGATGTTTAGACGCCAATCTTTGGCCTGCACATCCTTTACCTCTCCTTAATAGCAATATTTCTGTATATTCTATATGTGCATCTTTGTCTTGGTATTATGTCATAAGAGAGCTCTCTGTAAATTTCATTGTCAATACAATTAATCATAATGCCAAAACAAGTATAGTTTTCCTCTCTCTCTCTCTCTCTCTCTCTCTCTCTTGATAAGTAAAATTGTCCTCTTTATATGGAGTGGGGTGATGTCTTCTATTGAATGATGTGTGATCCACCTAATGGTCAGTTCTTGTTGGGGTTTGACTACTTGACCTGGAACTGAATTTGAGTACAATTGTTTCGAAAACTTATTAACCCAAATATAACCAAAATTCAAAGAAAAATGAACCAAGCTGGTAACTTTTAGATTGGGTTGGTTCAGTTCCTCTGTTCATGGTTGCTCTCCTATTGCCCATCACGTCTGCTGTAGGTGTGTGAACTTCCAAGTTATTTACATTCAGTTGATGCTAATCAGAGGTTTAACTAATTTGTTCACTGCTCTTTGTTTTTTATTTTTCCTAATGATTATTGATTCTTTGTGTAATCAATATTTCTTCTAGTCACCACTATTCATTAACAGAAAGCTCCTCCTCTCCCCATAATAATTTAGCCTTAAGAGAGGTTTTTGCTTCCTAGATATTTAATGAACACAATTTTCCCAGTTCACATTGATGAATATAGGCATATACATGACCTAATTTCTGATCTTATAAATTTGCATATGATACTCCTGTTCTATGATCCATATGTCATCTTTGGCAAGCACGCTTGTTGCCATGAATAAGTACCCCAGTTTCCTTTTTGACATGGTGTGATTAATCCCACTTCTGGGACATATGAAAACTGTAAATATAACAGATGGTTGATTTGGTGCAACAGGTAGATGGAGATACTAGTACCAATGATACTGTTATTGCTTTGGCTAGCGGGTTATCTGGATCAACCAGGATAGCTTCCATAGACAGTTACGAGGCATTGCAACTCCAAGCATGCCTTGATGCGGTAAGTTATGCTGCTATTAAACTATTCACTTAATCATATAAATTTACAAGTATTATCTTCTCATTGATAAAGATCTGTTTTCTGCAAAACTTGCACCAAATTTCCATTGTATTTGGATGCCTCTGTTCCCCTTCCTCCTGGTGCTAACAAAACCCTTGAATTTATTTACACCTCCTAATCCAACATTACTGAAATTTTTTTGTTCACCAAGACTGTAAAAGTTTTTTTTTTTTTTTTTTTTTTGACCAAAAAAAAAAAAAAATTGTAGTGTTGCACTTAACTCTTTTCAATTGCTAATGCTTTAATTTATCAAAAATAAAATAAAATTGATAGTGCTCAAATTTGTTCCTAGGACTCGGTTCTGCATTTTATATAATTTCATGAGAAGGGCCATAATTAGTCACGGGCCTCAAATTGTAATATTGTATGGATCTAAACCAGGTATTGAGTTCAATTTATTCAAAGTTTTATCAATTTCAAATTTTCAGGTAATGCAAGGTCTTGCCAAATCAATAGCTTGGGATGGAGAAGGAGCAACATGTTTAATAGAGGTCTGCATCAAAAGTTAATGTTATCTCTGCTTATGAGCCAAATTTGATGCTGTACATTTGCCCCATTCTATAAAATTGGACATCTAATAGTAACCTACCACACCTACTCTTGATTGTAACTAATACTGGATATAAACACAACTATGAACAAGAAACAAGTCTCTTAGGGGAGCAATGTGAGAGGGAACAACTCTCATATCTATGAAGCAGTATCCTCTTACGCATTAATTAATTAAAAAAACAAAGAACCAGCATGATTTTTTCACAGAGAATGAAAAAACAAAAAAAATTGAAGCTTATATTTATGACTGATTCTAGTTCAAATGGCACTTCCTCCTGTAATAATGGGTTGGAGGGTGAGGCTATGCGTTGTGGGTTAAAGACCCATTGTGTGTATGTAACTTGCAAATTACAAAAATCTTTATGACTTAATTATGATTTCAAACTCAGCAATATGCTGTGATTTTAGAGAAGTGACCGGCCGATATGTTGAAATCTTCTATCTAATTTTATCTTTGGTGTATAGGTAAGTGTGGCAGGTGCAGACAGTGAGGCTGAAGCAGCAAAGATTGCACGCTCAGTAGCATCTTCTTCACTTGTTAAGGCATGATTTTTAAACTTGACCAACCTTCCAATATCTCACATTAGAGTCTAATCTTCTGTCAGTTTTGTTAAGCAGGCTGCTGTATATGGTAGAGATCCAAATTGGGGGCGCATTGCTGCTGCTGCAGGCTATGCGGGGATTTCTTTCCACCAAAACAAGCTTCGAGTATTGCTAGGGGATATTCTGCTCATGTATGCTGGGGAACCACAACCATTTGACCGGTAATTCTAAGGCTTGACTTTTATATTAAAATCTGGGGCATAACCAAGAACTAGTTCTTTTCTCTATAAGATTTGATCTTGCGTATGCTTTTCCCCCCCCTCATTTTAGTTCCACCCAGTGTACATATATTATTTCCAATGCTCTGTGGAAGTTGATCATAAGTTTCTATTCTTATCTTTTTTTTTTTTTGGTGGGGCGGGGGAGAGAATAGGCTGATTCCTTTGATTAACTTACTGTTACCATCGGTGTGTCACTAAAATCTGGTACCTGTCACAGCACGGGGTATCATCTTGAAATTTTTCTAAACAATGCTTCTTTGGTTGCTGTGTGTTAAAAAAGGTAATCAACTTTGCGATAATAGTTGCAGTTTTGAGAGGCCCAGAATGTAGCCATCATCCAAATTCCAGTGTGAACACTTCGTTTCCCAAGCTAGTTTATACCCCATGTTTTAGAACTGAATTTTTTGAGGTAGAGGACTCTCCTGTATAGATGACTGCAGGTTTGATTCTGTGAAGGCAAGCATGTTGCGGGTGCACTTTTTTTTCTAAGCATTTTACATGTGCACATTGCCTTTTAAGCATGTCACTTTCTGTTTACAAATTCTTCTCAGCTTGTACCCACAATGTATTAAGTAATTGGAGATGTTTTCAGGGCTGCAGCAAGTAACTATCTGAGGAAGGCTGGTGAAACCCACAGTACAGTTAAAATACATATATCAGTCGGTAAGCTTCTGTAGTACTCATGAAGCATACAAATGCTAATTTGCTCCCTATTTATAGTTAAATCCAAAACTACCAAGTCCACTAAAATTAGCCAGTTAAGGGATAACACTCCCCTAGAGGGTGGGATCCACATAATTTTGTTAAAAAGAAAAAAAATATAAATGCAATTTTGCCTGCTAACGTTTGTTTACACGATGAATACTAGTATTGGTTTAGAATGTTTGTCCATAATCTGAATGATTCAGACTGAATCCAAACAATTCAGTTAGGGTGATGCTCATGTCCCTGCTTAGGCTGCAGATTTGCTTAGTTGTTAAAGGGCTAGGATTCCTGAATTCTCTTCAAGTTAAATAACTACTATTCATTTTTAAAAAGAACGGAAAACAATGTGTTAGCTCTTTTACCATTCGGTGGCTAATCTGGGCTGTATTTCTTGTGGTTGAACAAGTTGGCTAGCTGAATTTAGTATTTGCTCATTTGGGCAGCCATCTTCTCAAATATTAAGATTTAGCGCGATCTTATCATAAAAAAGATATAGTGCAGAGTTGACAACTCATGTTTAGTTACCCAACAGATAATGTCTAAAAAAGGAAATTCCGAAAGATATCTGCCATCTCATACTCTCATTGCATCAGTACTCTACTTAACTATAAATGAGCATAATGAGATTTTACATCTTTTGGTGTTTATCTTATTTAATTTCCCTCATTTCTTCTTTCAAACAGGTGATGGATTGGGAAGTGGGCAAGCTTGGGGATGTGATTTAAGTTATGATTATGTCAAAATAAATGCAGAATACACAACATAAAAGAACACTTGTGCCATCTCTTATTTATTCTCACTTCAGGATTTCCAAACAATTAAACCCTCTTTATCATATATTGATTATTAATTTAATATTTTATCATTGTTGTATCTCATGTAGATCTGCTTACGCAAACCATTTTTCAACAATCAACATTGCATGATTGCAAATAAATTTTGGAGCTCATTCCTACTATCATAAGAAAAAATTAGGAGAGTCTAGGAAATCAATATCTGAACTGGGAGTCTCTGGTAGAAACTCCTAATAATTCACTAGACCATAGTAGAATCGATAGGCTATAAGCTAACACATTTGTGGCAAGTCTGCAACAGAAACAGAACCTCTTTTCCCCTTCCAATGCAGCCCCATACTTAAGTCTGAACATATATCTCTACCATGAAAAGGGAAAGTATCACCTACTTACAAGACTTGTGATAGGCTTTGGATCTGGAAACACTGATTTAGTGATTTCTGACCCTTCGTTCTAGTATAATTAGTGGGAATTGATGGGGCCAGGCTTCAGCAAAGCCATCAAAATGCTGGTTAGACTTGCATGAAAACAAGGTTCTACCTGTGGTGGAAACAAAAAGGAATTCACCATATACTTAGCACTAAGGAGGCCTCTTTCATCAAGACTAGACATGGATACAAATCTACCTACAATACAAACTTTGAAATCAATACTGCTATATACAAAGCATCAAACACCATATATTAACTTAGTTAAAAAGTTATCACCACACAGTAGTGCATGTATCATCCAAAGTTCTTAGACCATCAAGAACTAATAAAACAGTTAAGGCAAATACTTATTTATCCACACACATGGGAACAAATGATAGGACATGGTACAGAAATGTCGACTCATAATGCTTCAGCAACCGGGTAGTGCATCTCAGTGTGTGCTTTTCTAAGGAAGCTGTTCCCACAGTGGGAGTTGGAGCTGCCAACTTCAAAAACCTCAAATTCATTAGAACCCTTAGCAGCCTTGCGAGATTGTTTCTTGTCCTTGCCACTTATCCCATGTGAAGAGTTCTTCTGCCCTTTCTTTCCATTTCTCTTTTCATTTTTCTTGTCATTTTTCTTGCTGTTTTTATACTTCTGTGAGCTCTTGTTTTTAACCGAGTGTGACATCAAAGAAGGCCTTGGATCATACACATCAGGAGCCCATTTCACAGGCAGTTTCTTCGGCGGAATCCCCTCAGTCCTACGGCTACCTTTCATTGCAGACACAAGCTTCAAAGGAGTCTGGAAGATATAAAGTTAATAAAAAAAAGCATTACAATGATTCCCTAGCATCATTTTAAATAATAATAGTGTGCAGCCATTTTGATAAATCTAAAAGACATCTTACAGCAGAAATACAAAATTTAAGCAACCAAACCTAAGTTTTTCTAAACAATCACATCTAGGTTTTCCTAAACAATAAAATAAAATCAGTTCAACTTAAACCAACTAAGCAAGGTTCCAAGAGTTATCCATCATCTGACGCATCTCAAATTAATGCTTGAATGCTAGAACCCGCTTCCCTTCACCTCTTATAAGTCTTCAAAAGGTGTTTATCGGTTATTTCCCCATCATTATTTTGTCACATCTAAAATTCACATTTAGGGTCTATTGCTAAAAAAATTTCCAGCCAAAATACGATGGTAGCAAAGAATGTTTTGTTAGAAGAAAACTGAAAGGCACTTATGAGCTCACAACAGAAAAGACAGTGCAGGAGGTAAATGCGCGCCCGCGCGTAAATATATACAAGTTCAGTAACAAGTTTAGCAAAAAGATGAGAACTTACTGGCAAAGATATCGATCGTGAGTAGGCATGATCGTTAGATTCCTCAGAGTGGAGGCCCTGTGATATTGTTTCAGGTTCCTCATCTTCTTCATCTTCTTCATCTGAAGAAGAATTAGGAGGCAACCTTAACTTTGGATATGGAAAGGTTTCAGACTTGATTAAGTGCTTCTTTGGGCAAGTTGCCTCCCATTCATGTATGTCTTCCTCCCCCTCATGCCCATCAGATGCAGGTTCCGACACTTGAACATGTTGGATATTTAGCGACTCATGAAGAGCATCCCCAAGGGCATTTACATCAGAAGATTGACTGTCCATTGCCAAAATCAGCTTCTACAAAAATTCGAGTCCAACACATGAAGATTAGAAACATCAAGTATACTGGTAATCAATAGATTCTACAAGAACAAGAGCATCACATTCATATTCAAAAGACAACTATAGTGGTAATCAATGTAGTAAACATAAACAGCAACAGTAAAATCTTTAAGATATCCCTCATTCCCATCAAAGCAAAAACCAAACAAACCTTGAAATCCAAAAGAATTTAAAGTGACAACACGCACATCCAACTAAACTAAATCTTAATATTTTTGAACGCACAACAATCCCAAAGTCATAAAACTAAAATAATGTTATTATTAAACATGTTAGTGAATGTAAAAAGCTTAAAGATTATCATATCAATACTTAATAAAGTCAGAAATTTCATATGCATTGAAATCTACATGAAATTAAAAATAAAAGAAAAAAGAAAAAGTACCTTAAACAAATTTCAGGGCTATGACAAACCAGGAACGCGTATTTAGTATTTTACCAAACAGAATCTACTATCTTTCTCAGCTTTTGTCCACCCAAAACCTTAATCCCTCTCGATCTTGAATTTCTCGAAAACCCCACTTCAAATCTCGCACAGATCGCTCACGAAACGAGAATGACCGGGAAAATATCTCACCGAAAGAACAAAAAAACACAACAACAACAACAAAGAAGGAGAAAGAAAAAGAAAGCAAATGTTAACTAAGATTACCACGACGATCACCTTTCTCAAGACGTTTCAGACGATGAAAAGATGAACCACCATGAAAGCAAGTCAAAGAAGGAACCAAAGGAAGAATAAAGAGTTCAACGGGTACCGAAGGCATTTTCACAATGCTCTTCGAAACCCAGTTAAGAAAAACCCCGAAACTCCTCTAATAAGCCACAATTGCAGCGATTTTTTTGATCAGCGAAAGCAGATATTTGGAGTTGAATAAGAGGTAAAAACAAGTTGTGGGATGTGGGTCTGAGAAATCAGCGAGTTTGGAGGCAAAGCATGAAATGGGTCGGAGGGAGAGAGAGAGACATTTGCGTGATCGGAGAAGAAGATAAGAAAGATCGGAGAAGGAGGCAGGTATTTGGTATAGAAATGAGAAAGAGCAGGGGAGGGTTTACTATATACACATAGGGAGATAAAGAGAGAGTCTTTTGGTCAATGGCCAATGTGTGTATCGCCTAGACGTGTGGCGATGTCTCAGACCAAATCAGGGACGTACACGTTTTTACCATGACTTGTTGCTCTACTTCTACGAACACAACAACATATTGTCGTTTCTCACCAAAAAAAAAAAAAAAAAAACCCATATTGTGGCAATATTTTTGCTAAGATAACAAATTTGTGACATTTTGTTGTGTTTTAGATATTTTCATATTCTATTTAAGTGGAGCTTGTGATGTGTTTTTATATTAAAACTTAAGACTTTATTTTCTTACATTTATCTATTTGTGAGTGTGTTTATAAGTTTAAAGTGTCCATTTGATAACAGTTTTTTTTATTTTTTTATTAAAAAAATTTTCTTTTTTTGAAAGTACGATAGATAAAAGATAAAAACTAAATAAATTAAGTAAATAATTTATGTGGGATCCATAAATAGTAGGAAAAATAAAAAATTATAATAAAATAAGTAGGTGATTTCAAAGTATTAAAATTGGGATCCTACGTAGGATTAGATAGTGAATCGTAAGATCCTACACTATTTGAGAAAAAAAAAACACGTTAGTATGTTAAATAATCACAAAAATTATACATTCATTCATAAATTTGCATCAATTTGATGTAATTACCATACATTATTATATTCATTTGTAAGCATTATTTAAAGAGGCAAAAAACCTCAAAACTTGACACTCTATTGGGATGCTATTTTTCATTTGGATCCAACTAACACTCTATCTCTCTCTATTAGAATAGCAAAACTTGGCCTATTGGGATGCTATTTTTCATTTGGGTAAAACTGAGCATTTTGTCAAGTTAAAGAAGATTACAATAAATTAGGATTGTTTGAAATTGTCAAAATTGTACAATTCTATCGATCTTGAACAATTATAAAGATTCTTGAAAGATCCAGATTGTTTTGGGCAAGTGAGATCGTAAAATTGTAAGATCGTAGGATCTAGATCAAGATTTTGACAACCATGGGTGATTCACATGAGACCCGCAAATAATATGAAAAAATAAGTAATAAACTGGCTTATTATAGTTGTTAAAACTATACCTGAGGTTAACTCAAATGAAAGATTGGTTCACTGGTTCATTGGTTAAACTTTAGGTTTTATTAATTGATTAAATATTATATTTTATAATTATAGAAAGCAACTAAAATAAAATAAAAATACTTCATTTACGTAAATTAATAAATTATAACAATATATATATATATATATATCACATGAAATAAAGTTAGAGAATAAAAGAAACACATCATTCATATGTAAATCATCCAATAACTAGGTTATATAATTCAAAAGTCTTAAAAAAAATTTATCTCATAGAAGTTCAAAATAAATCTTTAGCTTATTCACTTAAACCCTAGAGCTAGCATAACAAAATTATTTAAATCACCAAATACAAGTGATGATTAAAACAAGGTGTTATCGTTGTGATATTGATCACTTGTGTTTCATGCAGACCAATCAATGGAGTCCACAAGGTTACCTCTATCTTTAGAGTGTAGAAGTTCTTCCATTTTTGTCTATTTTTTTAAGTTCATCACTTTATCACATACTTCTATAGTTTTATCACTATCTCTTTATCTCTTTCGGTCTCATCACTATCTCTTTATCTCTTCACTCTCAACTCTCATCTCATGGACTGCACAACTCTTACTTTATCTCTTTAGTCTTTAATCTTTATCAGTTTACCTTTTCAATTTTCAGTAGTTCAATAATTCAATTTAGACTTGAGAGTTCAATAACTTCAGTTCAATCTTCTTTCACAATTTCACACTATATTTTTTCTTTTATCTATGGGTTGCAATTCGTTGGTTTGCACATTTTGAGATTTGGTTCATGGATTAAACAGTTTAAATAGTGGTTTGGTATAGATTAAATAACACTATGAGGCATCTCAAATCAGCATTAAATTTTCATATTTCACAATGGGTGAGATGGCAAGTTGTGATTAGTATATAAAAAATGATATTTTAATCACAATCTATCACATTAATAACTATCAAGTTCTAAAAAATTTGTGGAATTTTCATATTTATAGCATTATTGTGGTGTGCTTGGTTGAAACGATGAAAACTTGTCTCGTGCACTTGGTCATTTTAGAACATGCATTGTGCATGTGTTACCTTTAGTGTCCAAGAACACTATAGACTATAGTTCCGAAGGCATGCCAACTCCCTTTTTTAGCTTGGCAAAAGATAAAATTGTTTTTCTTATTTTAAACTTGCTACCAAATATAGGAAAATTAGATAATTTTTTGAAAAATGATTTATTTTTCATTAAATATTAGTGCTGGAACAAATGGATCATAAATTGTAAATTGAATCCTTTAAATTTGGAATAATCTTGATTTTATCCCAATTAATTTAAAATTTTGGGTTTTAGATCTTAACATTATTTAAGGATTTAATTTCAATCACACTATTTATGCGCATTGTTGAATTGATCATTAAATATCTTTAGAAGTTTTTTATACAAAATATTTATATTTAGAAGAAATAAGATAATTTAAGCTCAAAATGATGTAGTTTTAATATACTGTGCAAGTAAGAAAAAAATTGTTCATTTCTATTTTCTATTTTAAAACTTCATTTTTAGCTTTATTATTTATCTTTTTCTATGTCCATTTTCACTCTCCAATCGCCACCACTAGCCTTCGCCGGCCCTCTCCATCCAAGCCAACATGGTCGAACAATCTAGTCACCATTTTACACAACCTATAATGTCATTCTTTAACATCTAATTCTTTAAATTTGCCTCTTCACTTGAGAAATCGTGGATTTTAGGTTTATTATCACGCAAATTACACAACCTATAATGTCATTCTTTAACATCTAATTCTTTAAATTTGCCTCTTCACTTGAGAAATCGTGGATTTTAGGTTTATTATCACGCAACCAACTTTGGCCAAATCCATTAGCCACCATCTAGAATTGATCAATTTCACCAAGACCTATCCTTGAACAAAACCCATAAACCAATATATTTCCAAAGTCGACCCGAGCACCATGCCAAATCGATCGAACCACTATGTTGAAAGTCCAACCACCAAACCTAACTTAAAAAAATCATTACCACCCAATACCCATCCACTATTCTCTTGAAGTTACGGATTACCCTTGCTATACGGATAATAACACTACCCCATTCGTCTCATTCTCACTTATAACTCCTATTTTCAAGTTTTTTTTTTTTTTTTTTTTTTTTTTTTTTTTTTTTTTTTTATAAATATTTTTAGGGGGATAATTTTAAGTTTATCTCCTACTTTGAGCCATTGTATGATATTTTAACCCTATAATTAATCACGTTTTTTAATTAGTAATCAATTATTCATTTTAGGAAGCTTGTGGGGTGGGGTGTGAGGTGTGGGGTAAGGGTCGGGGTTTAAGTTTACAGAAGAAAGTTTCGCACACATATACACTTAGATTAGACTAAAATAAAATTTTTATCTTGTATAAAAAAATTATTCATTTTAGGAAACAAATAATTAATTAAATTAATTCAAACATCTAGTTTTCTGTTAAGTTTATTTCATGCATTAAAGCACATCCTTTCTTTGGGTTTTAACCATTAACAATGTGACACATTATTAATAATAATGAATGCTTTTTTGAGTATTAAAAGTTTTGATGATGCCATCGTGCATCCTTGGCATGATTGTCATTATAAATACAAGATCTTCAAGAGAGAGTTTACACACATATACACTTAAAATTAAACTAAAGTAGGATTTTTATCTCACATAAAAAAAAGTTTTGATAATGTTCTAAAATGAATTCTCAATCTCGAAGATGATATTTTTACCATTGAGTTTATGAAATGATCATTTACCATTAAATTAAAATTTTAGTATTGATTGTAAATATGGTGTTTGTGAACCTTGGCATGATTGTCATTATAAATACAAGATCTTCAAGAGAGAGTTTACACACATATACACTTAAAATTAAACTAAAGTAGGATTTTTATCTCACATAAAAAAAAGTTTTGATAATGTTCTAAAATGAATTCTCAATCTCGAAGATGATATTTTTACCATTGAGTTTATGAAATGATCATTTACCATTAAATTAAAATTTTAGTATTGATTGTAAATATGGTGTTTGTGACCCCAAATGTAAAAGGTGTAATTTGCAAATTAATTTAGAAAATAAATAAAAACTTCTATTTGTTTTTTGAGAGGAAGAATGAGAGTATGGAAAAGATAGTTTGTGTGAGTGTACATTCTTGTCATAATTCCAAAAGATTTCTCTCACGGTTTTTATTTCTATTTTAAAGAAAGAAAAAATTTGTGGGCTCAATGGGGATATACCCACCAATCCTTTTTTTTTTTTTTTTGATTTTATTCCTCACCAAATAGTAAAAAATAATAATCACTTCATTTTCTCCTCTTAGTTTTCTATCATCCAATTTTTCAACCAAACTAAACAAATTTTTAGATTATCACTGCAAACTCTTGACATGATGATTACTTTACAAGTAGAAAGTTTGGTGTTCAAAAGCTTTACACACTTATATAGTATACACTTAAATTAGACTGAATAAGCATTTATATTTTTGTATAAGAAAAAAACAAAAACAAAAACAAAAACTTTAGATTCTACTCCAATCCGAGATATTTATTTGAACTGGACCTGGATAATTGAACATCGTTTGCTTGCTGTACGAGCTTCAGTCAGGCCCGACCCAAAATCATGCAATGAAACTCACCTAGAACGGCTGATTGAATGGATATAGTTCAAAGCGGAAAGCACCTGAAACTCGCAGTCTCACTCTTGAGAGCCCATTGATTCAAAAGCAAAAGTAAGACTTATCCAAAACGATCGTGTTTCTTTGCCTACGTTGCAATCCATGTACCACTTTCGTTGTCTATCTCCAGATTCTCCACGAAATCTCTAAAGTCAATTTCATGGTTAAACTCCATGATCTAGTAATGGGACTTTTTATTTATTTATTTTAAAATAAGTTGTTTAAATGTAAAAGAGTAGTGCTAAATTATACAACATTTTTCGCAATTGTTGTAATGATTTGTTGTGATTTAAGTAATACCATTTTCATTTGAACTCATCACTGACATCACTTTTATTATTCACAAATCACAATGCTTTACATTAATAACCATAAAACAATTATGAAAAAAATGTTGTATCCGTAAACTTATTCATTGGGCTAAATAAACCTATTCGTTTGCAACATACAAATTTTTTTTCCCCCATTTTAAAGAAGTGTTTGGTATAACAAAATCAAACAACAATAATATATTGTTTTTTAGTTACATGCACATTCCTTGAAGAATAGATTTTTAAATTTGAAAATGAATAGAGGCTAAAATTGATTTTAATATGATTCCAAACAAAATTGATATAAAATAAAAGAATAAAATTTTGAGGTTCAGGCTAATGCTATGCAATACCTAAAATTTTCAAAAAGATCCAATTTACTCCCTAAACATAAATGTTACTTAACACTATTTTAAAATTTTTTTCTTGTGTTTCATTCTCTATATCTGGTTATTATGTATCTACCATTGGCTGTTCAAATTCCCCCTCATGTATATAATATATAGTTTCAATTATATGGTCAACACAAGCAATAGGAAGAAAGCAAAGAACTTAAAGGAGTAGGATACTTTCAAACAATGTTAAGTATTATTTGTACGTAGGGGATAAATTACATATTTTTGAAAAGTTTTAATAATAATTTGCACTAATTCATTCTATAGGAGTAGTTTTTGTATTTTACCCTCAAAATAAAACCTTATAATATTCCACTCCTTACTCATAAAGGACATTAAAAAAGTATAAATTTTATGGACCTATGGATTGTACCTATAACTTTTGGGGTATGTCGTGTTTCAACTGGTTTAGTTTTTCTTTTGTCTCTATGAAAAATAATTAATTTTGTGGTCTGTCACACAAGTTTTAATTTTTTTTTTCTTCTAAATGCAATTATATAATAAATCTAATTGTTTCTTCAACAAATATATATATACTGATAGTTCTTCAGAAATCAGTGGGCTAAAGTCTCGGGCGCTAACGATTAAAAGGCTACTGGCGAACTTTGAAAAAACAAACAAGAAAATCAAAAGAGACCGGTGGAGGCCGGCCAAGAAACCTCCAATGGCAAAGTCAGTATTTTGTGTAATTCTAAGTATATTGGAAGAAAGAACTAAATACATTTACCTTCTCGTAAGATGCTTATATAGTGTGTATAACCGGTTATTTCTTTTATGTAACTTCTTCCGCTGTTGCGGAGTCCAAAAAACTTGGAGATAGCTTCCATAACTGCTATGGAAGTTATATTGCTTGGCTCTATTTTCTTTAACCATTGTTGGCAATGGTTCGTAGTGAAGTGTCATGATTTTACCCAAGACGAGCTTGTCCAAGACGTGCTCTCCAGGACGAGATTGACCAGGACTCTACCATGACGATCTCGTCCTGGACGAGTATCTTAACGGGCATGCTTTGTTATTTGGACGAGCTTCATGAACGAACCTGGAGAGTTGTTGTTGTCCCATCATATACTACTAAAAAAAAAAAAATGTATATATATATAATTACAATTTTTTTTTTTTTAACAATTACAACGACAAAACCAATTATGATTATTGATCGACACATATGAAATTAACTTTCGTGAATCGCAATAGACCATGTCAACCCCAAACACAAGCAAAGATACTCCTATATTATAGGGTCTAAATAGTAAAATTGGTCTTAAATTATCTAAATCCACGTCCTTACCTCATTGGTCCATCCCACTTCACGCGGATCGCCACTTCATCACTTCACAACCGTCGATTAGACCCAGATTCAACAGTCCAGATTCCCCCAACCACAGACTATGGTTCTCGCCGAGTCCGTATTAAATCTCACCCACCCAACCATACCGCTCGCTCACACAATTTCCATTTCCATTTCCCACTTCCAGTCCAACCACTCTCTTTACCTCACTCCCTGTTTGTTTCTCGAGAAATTTTTTTTTGTGTGATTTTTCATGGATACCGGTGGAAAAGTGAAGAGAGGAGCTGGAGGAAGAAAAGGCGGCGGTCCAAAGAAGAAACCCGTCTCCCGGTCCGTCAAAGCCGGTCTACAGTTCCCAGTCGGTCGGATCGGCCGGTACTTGAAGAAAGGCCGATACGCTCAGCGTGTCGGTACCGGTGCCCCGGTTTACCTCGCCGCCGTGCTCGAGTACTTAGCTGCTGAGGTAACCAAATTTTTTTTGTTGCTTTTGGCTATTTAGGGTTTCTAGTTGATTTAGTTGCTTCTGCTTGATTCAGTTATAAAGAATATGAAAAAAAGTAGAACTTGTAATGGAGAAGTAATTTAGGTTTTCAAACTTCGGAACTTAAGAATTTGAAGCTAATTTAATGTTCATTTGTAGGTTTTAATTAGAGCCAAACATTTAAATTAGTTAGTTTGTTTGGTTGTCTGAACTATGATTCTATTAGATCTTGCATTACTGTAGTCTCAAGTAATGAATTTGTTGTGAGTTCCAATTAGTTCAATTAGTAAAGTTTTTTATCGTCAAATAAGAGATTTGTGGTTCGATTCCTGGCCATACCAGAAAACTGATTGGTGGCTTGGTTTAACGTTGTAAATCAATGATGACATCATAGGTTAATTTGTGGAAATTAGTTTTCTTGTTCACTTTTAAGAATATTGTTTTTTTGGTTTTAGGTTTTGGAATTGGCTGGAAATGCTGCAAGAGACAACAAGAAAAACAGGATTATCCCGAGGCATGTGTTGCTAGCTGTGAGGAATGACGAAGAGCTTGGAAAGCTTCTTGCAGGTGTGACCATTGCACATGGAGGTGTACTTCCCAACATCAACCCTGTCCTTCTTCCGAAGAAGACCGAGAAGGCGGCCACAAAGGAGCCCAAGTCTCCAGCCAGGGCCACTAAATCGCCCAAGAAAGCTTAATGTGTTAAAACAAATTCAGTCTTTTGTGTCACTGTATGTAATTTCCTATCTGTATGTGGCTTGTAGGGAAGCTTTTTAATGTTCTTAGGAGTTAGGACCATTTGTACTCTTTGTTTCCATGTCATTGTAGTGTTAAAACATCCTTTGTTTTAAGTCATTGAAATGAAATTGCAGCCCAGTTTGGAATTCTCATTTGTTACTTTGGTTGAAGTTGTTGTAATGTAATTAGGCTTAATTTGGGTTGTTTGTGGTTGTGACCATTTGGTTTGTTGTGTTAAGTGTATAGAAGAAAAAACCTAGCTTACACATGTGAGTTAACTGTGGAAGATTTCAATTCATATCGAAGAGACAAGAGGCGTCTTTGGTTCATTGCCTGAAAATAAAAGATTTGACCCAAAGGCAGGCTAGAAACACAAATCAACTGCCAAGAGCCTTATAGTGCAATGCCACAATATGTTCTCCTTTATTAGGAGAACTAGCATTTAAATAACCGACCTCCCCTAGTTGTAAGTCGTAACTGTTGAATTTCAGGAAAAAAAAAAAAAACTGAGGCTTAACCAAGGTTCTTATAGGAGCCATTGAACTTGGAAGCACTAGAAGTTCAAGTATATTGTAATTCATGTTTCCTTAAAATAGCACAAAGATGATAATAGGTGTGGTCAAATTAGAGTTGATCTTTCTGTAAAGGTCATAAAGCATAAATAAGATGTGCATTGTAAATCCTTGTCTCCCATGGATTTGGAGTCTTTGGCTTGATAGAACCAATTTAGTCTTTTGAGATTCTTCTTGGTCTATTTTGTCTCCACTTTTGTATGCATAGAGCGGTTGAACTTTATGCTCTTTTAGGGATGCCAAATCTAATCACTTAGAGATGTCTATGGAAGTTTGATGATTCATTTGGATCTTGATTGAGTTAAGTTGAATGTGAATTTTTGGCGTTGGGTAGTCTTGATCTGGCAAATTGAGGGGGCCTACAGCGGGATCATTGTGGTTTTTGGATCTATGGGTTTTCTAAGGGGCATAACTTCTAGTGTTGTGTTTGAATTGTGGGCATGAAAGGGATGGTTTATATCTTGTGCTTTCTTTGAGGTTCGCTAGTTTGGTTGTAGAATTAGATGCTCTAGTGATGGTCCTTCCTAAAGGGTTAGGCGAAAACTAATCTTGGTTTATTTGCCTCATTGTTGATTATAGGTCTCTTCCACCAGTTTTCTTGTAAAATGATATTGTATATGTTTATGGAGGCTAACTAAATTGTTGGCGCTTTGGTTTGATTGGCTTATGGTCAAGCTGAAGATATTTTTTCTAATCCCCTCTCTAGGGTTGATATCTGTTATTTTGTTGATGTCTCCAGAATTGTACTTGTTAACATTGGCGAGTAGTTTTTGTTAGTATTAGCCTTCTCTACCGACAAAAAATAAAGATGTGTTGTCTAGTGTAATATACTAATTTGAAATAAGTCAATCAGTTTGCTGCTTGCGTGCATCTCGTTCTTGTTATGTTATCATCACCATTGTCCCTTACCATCATCAGCTAGTGAAAAAAGAAACTTGTCATTTACATGATGAAAACATAATAGAATTCTCCTCTAATATAGTATGTGACAATTTGAGTAATTATTCACATGTCCTAATAAGCAATATAACTTGTTTAAGAAATTGTAAATAAAATAAACATGAAGGATTGTCTGATCATCACATATTAAGTTGAATGACATCCCTTCAAATTGGTTTAGAGGAAACATTGCCTAGAAAATTGTGCTCTTTCATCTAAATAAGAAATTAGTGCGGAGATATTTAGGTACAACAAATTTTGTATTTGCTTTCAGGTGTGATCTTGGTTGACTTGGTTAACTCATTTGTATGATATTGCTAATATGATCCTCTACGGATGGATAAAATGACATTGAATTGAATACTATTGGAGTATACTATGATTTGTGCATTGCTTCCTCAGTGGATAGAAGAGCTATTATTGTCAAGCTTAAGTAGAGTTGGCATGGTTGATTGTCCCCTTCAAAGCTTCACCAATTTTTATTCGTAATTCTATTCTGCATTGGATTTTCCTTATCGTTAACCCATTCTAGAATATAAAGAGTTGTTTCACTGTTCAGAGAGAGAGATTGTGATGGCAATTAACAATGGTAATTGATGAATTTTGTAGTGTATATATAATTTGTTTCGAATTATTGTTTCCTATTCTAACTTGTATTTCTAGCTGTCCTATGATTTGGTTTTTGTGCATCCTAGTTCTGTAAAATTCTTCCAGCATCATTGTTAGAATTACTCTTAAAAGTGTAAAGTATGCTGTGAAGTTAGGCTTCTATGGTGAGTTGGTTTGGCATGAGAAAGAGGTCTATCATTAATTTGCTACTGCATGATGCCACCTTGTTCATTTGCAATTTTGGGTGTCATCATGTGATTTGCCATTGAATCTAGTTTAGGTTGATTGTTGATGAGGTGGTTATGAAAAACTTAGAAAGTTGACCGTGTTATGTATGTTTCACAATGATGCTGTAACCCACCAGGTTTTAGTTGCGTTATTGTGAAGGAAGGCTGAGCTTGTTTGCATTTCATATGGTTTTTAATCCATCTGTGTGCTGATGGTGAATGCTAGAATGAAGCATGATTACTCTTGCTGATGAGAAATGGAGCAAGATCTGTAGAATTGAGGCAGACGAAACTTCTTTTAGGTGATTTCTAATATCTCATTAATAATTTGGTTTAATCAGCAGACCTGCGGTTCGGCCTGTTTTGACCAATTTTCCCTTTTCCCTTTTCCCTTACTTTTTTATAGGTTAGACAGAGGACCCAAATTTGAAGGGGGATTAGTGTCTCCTCCACCAAATGGAACTAAAACTTATAATGCCTTGTTGGCTTTCCATACTAGGGAAGGAGAAGCTGGGTGTTTGACCTTACTTTGCCGTGCGTATCCGAGACTGACCGTACATTTACCATAATATTTCATACTTAGAAAAGATATCAATATGATAATACCAAATATAGTTGGTCAAGTTAATTAGGTAATTTTCCGACTTATCAATCTTATGCCACTAGGAAGACTAGGATGACTTACTTGAATTAAAATATGGTAAACACTTCAAGTCCAGAAGAAGTGACTATTTAGTGTTGTATGGTCAATGGTGATATATGCATCTGCTCTTTCCACTAAGCTCTCTTCAGCATTGAGAAAGGTTTATTTCATTTTTTGCAAGTCTAGATACACAACAAATTTAGTTTGGAAGTTATATGCAGATCTTAGAGGTATTGAGAGTCTTTTATGCTATTCTAGAGGTGTTCGTTTTGAACTCACACCGGCCGACATATCTTGTATCATTGTTATTAATTTTCTTCCAAGAGTCGAGACAGAAGGCTACTTCTCCACAATATTGATTAAGTTGCATCATTCCTTGGTGGACGGTGTCAGCTGGATGTAGTTCTATAATGACTAGGGGTTTCTCGGTTGAGAATAAGGCTTTGCTCACCATCATGGGCACCAATCTATATCCTATTGATCATTTGACTACTCTCAACTCCGATCGTTCAAGGTTTCTCTATAATCTTATCAAGTGCGTCTCCATTGACATCTGCTACTACATCTATCATTGTTTTTGTCAAGAAAGGTCCCAAACTTCTTCCAGAAATGGCTTATTATTTCCCTCTCTTGTGCTCAAGATTTGTGACTATTTTTTGGTGAACTATCCTGATCCATACACAACTCTTCCCCATGTTGGGCCGATCGGCATCTCCATTCTTGCAAGGATTTGTGCACATATTGAGAAGAATAAATAGAAAGGTTCTTCTAGTCACCAAGAGGCCCTTGGATTTGGTGGTGCCAATGTTGACCTTGAAGCGGAGATTGAAAGGATGGTACTCATGGTAGAGTAGGGTGCCCCTCCTCCATTTGATCTGCCTGATATCCAAGCAAAGTTTAAAGAGCTATTGATTCAGATCACATCGGGTCGGGTTTCTACCATGTGGATTCGCATCGGGTTTCTCCCATGTGGATTCTCGCTTTGTTGACATGTACACTTAACTTGACATTCTTGACTCAAGGGTTGGTTGGATTGAGCAATTTCTACATGTTCCGTCTCCACCTCCTCCTTCACTTCCTGCGGAGGATTAGAGGACTACCTTTGCCTATTCTGCCAAAAAGGGGGAGAGCATTAAATGTTGACTTCTTTTACTTAGAGGGATTGCTCACAGAAGGGGAGTACATAGTCAGGAGGAGAGAAGATTGACTAGCTACACCAAATCTAACTCGTTTCTTTTTGTTGAACTTATTTTGTACGCATACTGTTTTTATCTGGTCTTTATTTATAGTACTTATAACTCTAGTTGCTGGGATGTACTTATGGCTGTGTTTAGGCCTATTTGGCTTGTGTGGTGTTTTGGATTTAAAACTTTATATTATGCTTAATTATTTCCATTATATTGTTCTTTAATGTTCGACATGCACTTGTGCTTGTGTGCTTAATTGCTTGCATGTGTGGATGATCACTACTTGGTGTTTTGATCATTGTAGCCATTTTAAAAAAAAATGGTTGTTTGTTTGATTGATAAAGTTTCATTCATGCATATCTTTCTTTTTCTTTTTTTTTTTGGTTAAAAGGGAATTATTATAAAACAACTAACTGTTTATAGACCCCAGAGATGGGCTTGTTAGCCTGCAAAAGGACACACCATACATATCCAAATACAATAAAGGAAGAAATTCAGCAGAGCGAGAGTGATAAAAAATGGCAAAATCAGCTTGCATACAACAGCTCCTTATAGCCAAAAAGTCTGCACATTTGTTAGCCTTCCTAAACACGTGCATTCATGCATATCATTCATATATACTGATAGCATTGTATTTATTTATTCTTTTTTACTTTATTCTACTTGCCTTAAGTTCATTGGTTTTCAAGTTCAAGTTTTGCTATTGTCATTAGAGTTAGGTGTGAGTCTTTTGTTGTTCCTAGGTTTCTGGTTCACATTTAAGTTTAAAGTCTATATAGGTGTATTTTGTTATAGAATAGCTTAAGAGGGAGATTGTAAATTTCATGTTTTTAATTGGCTTTATTCAATTACAAATTTATGTGTATTTTTTTGTCCCATTTTAATGTATCTTTTTGGGCTTAATTTTATTTGGGGTAAAAAGTTCTTGAGCCTTGTGATATTTATGAAAGTTGCATTCTGGGCCAACTCGCGACCTCAGGCGACCTACTCAGCTCATGAGTGACGTGTGACAAAAGAATTAAATCAAAGTGTTGACTAGGCGTCTTGCGACTAGCCAAGTTGCGACAATGTCACAAATTGCATAATCAAATTGTTATGTTTTATGATATTTTTCTGTCCACTGTAAAAATGCTAACACACACATTATGTGTATGTTGAATGTGGCAAGAGAGAATGATCAGAGTATAACTTAATCTCTACACATCATTCTTATTATCCATCTAGTCACCTTTGTAAGAAAAGAGAGAGCTTTTAGTTTTGAGCCAAGAAACTCTCATCCTCTCTTCATCCATCTCATACTTTGAGAGAGATTTTTATTCACTTCATCTCATACAAACACAGATCATGGTGAGACATGAGTGAAGTTTTGGAAATATAGGAAACCATCTCAAATTCAATCTTATTAGTGGTTGTCTATTGGTGGTTCAATGGAGGTGTCTCCGGCAAGTGAGGTAGAAGTAGTTGGTTGCTAGTTGGGGTTTGAAGGACTCAGGATGTCTATCGTATTGCAATTATTTTCCTAGCAGAGATTTTTGACGTTATGGTCGGGGGAGAGGTTTTTCGCTCGAGTCTCAAGTTTTCCTCTTCCTAAACACTTCTTTATGTTTGGTGTTGAATTGCTTTCATTTACCTTATTTCCATTTTGATATTTACTTGTTTAGTTTATAGTAGCTTTGTGTTTGATATATGGAAATTGGTTAATTACTTATATTTCACTAATTAATAGTTTAGACTAAAAGTGATTAAGCCATAAAAATGATGTTTAGGATTCTAAATATGTGTTAGGATATTATTAGCATATTGTATATAGGTTTTTACAATTAGACCAACCACTTCTTGATTGTGGCTTGTCACTTATTGGACTTGAGTGCTCAGACCAACCAAATTAATGTGCTAGCTGTCAAATGAGAGACTTCACCTTTCTTTTCCTTCCAATGACTCCTGCGTTTGTGAACGCCCTTCTTTTATCAGCGTAGAATAGAAGGCACACCTTTGGATTTACCAATCACGAATGACTAATGTATAGCAAAGTTGCAAAATTGTTCAGCTCAATTGTTTATTGGGCTGTCCAAACTTCGGTATGGTTGAAAGTTGAAACTAGACTACCTTTGTGTTTGACTGAACTCTAAAACCTCAGCTAAATTATGTCAATATGTCGTAATTACACAAATTATAATTGAAATAAAAATGATAAATTTAGACAAACATACGTTGTTTTTTATCATCCAAATTAAATTACAAATAGTATCTCATTATCAATTTGTCACTTGTCAGTTGTCATCTACCTAAATCAAGTTAGGATGTGCCTAAAAACAAAAGTTTTTTGGTGATGAATCGTTCAAGCCTCTCTGTCAATATCCGCATCTGCAAGGTTCTCTCTTTTCTTAAGCAATGCTCTGTATGAATTCTTAGCTTTTTATTTTTTATTTTTAAAAACCTTCTTTAATTCCTCTTTAGATGATGAGAAAGCAGAGATAAAGCTGTTCTGCTGTTTTATATCTAAATTTTTTGAGTGCTAACTTTCCCAGCTCAGCTTCTTTGTTTAGTAAATATATAGATATAGGGTCCGTTTGGATACAGCTGAAAACTGAAAACTAAAAATACTGTAGTAAAATAATTTTTAAATGTGTGAATAGTACCATAGAATCTATTTTTAATGAAAAAATTGCTAAAAAGTGAAATTTGTGGATCCGTAAACAGTGCACGGATGTACTGTTTATTGACAAAAAGTCAACAGCTACTGTTTATTAAACAGTAGCTGCACGGTTGCGCATTACTCCCTCAAACGCTGAAAAAAAGAAAAAAAAAAAAAGAAAAAAAAAAGAGAGTCCAAAACGTGAAATGAAAACACAGTCGCAACTTTCATTAGTATCCAAATACTCACATAGTAAAGGAAACAATTTTGTTACTATTTACTTAAATTCTTAGAAGTAAAAATGCCCACTCCAATGTCGTTTCATGAGGTTTTCGATTTCAAACTTTTAGGATTTTGCTAAGATAGATGGTTCAGACCTATTTTGTCATCCCATTTGTAAATGTTCAAGCATTATGCTAATTTTCATATTCACCTCGTGTTGTGCTAGCAAAAACAAGAGAATTTTTCATCGTAAATATTTGAAACGTGAAAGCTATAGTTTGTATAGTACTTCCTTCTCTACTATGTCTATACTTCATAATCCATGGTGCCATGCCTTCTAGAAAACTGAGAAGGCAAGGAAGAACTTTGATTATACTGATTATTAATGAGTGAATTATTATTATTTTTTGTTTTGATTATACTGTCATACTAAATCCAGTTTTTACGTATATGGCGATGATAATGATTGAAATGTATGCAGAGGATGATGCTCATGTTCTGTTTATACTTTGATTGCTTGCTAAATAGGGAGGATTTTTATCTAAAGAAAAGAAAAGAAAAATATAGTCACTGACAAAAGTGATGACACATATCTCATCCTATGAAAATCTAATAATTGTCCTCTAGTGGTAAGTGAAACATTCTAGGCTTATTAAGGTTGGGTTTGGATACGATGGATAGTCACGGCGCGTTTTGCTTCCTGCGTTTTCTCCTTTTTATTTTATTTTATTTTATTTTTTTTGCTGCAATTGTTGACATTTTGGGGACAAAATTTACTGTTCACACACTATTCACGCACTGTTCATGCACTGTTCACGCAATATTTAATATTAAAAGTGGGTCCCACGATACTATTTACATATTTAAAAATTATTTTGCTACAGTGTTTTTAGCAACAATCAGTTTTTATCAACTTTCAGCAACAATAAGTGCTATCCAAACGGACCCTAAGACTAAACAAAATTTGAATGCTTAGTTGTAGAAAGTTCTAATTTCTAGTGTTTGCTTCTAATAAATGTTTAGTTGGATTTACGTTGATGTAAAAGCCAGAGAAAGGATATTTGATGGTGACTTTTAGATCAGATTTCAAATTATTTGTTTGGAAACAATTTATTTAGCTTTTTGCTAAATTTCTTTTATTGAAAGTGTGCTTAAGGGTTCATTTGTGAATAACTTATTTAGCTAAAATTGAAAACTTTTTGTTGAAAGTACTGTAATTAAAGTTACAAATTAATTGAAATAGTACAGTAAGACTTATGAATAGTACCAAAAAGTGCAATGAGACCCATGAATAATAATAAAAATAAGTTAAATAGTCAAATAAGTTATCTCAAATGCTGTGTATACTTCTACCTTGGAAAAAGTGATAAAAAGTGGAAAAAGGTGATAAAAAGTGGAAAAAAGTGATAAGAAGTAGGAAAACGTGAGATTTTAAAAAGTTTTACATAAGAGATAAAAACTAAAAGTTAAAGCTGATGCCAAGCATACCAGAATTGAAAGGACAACATATTTTAGAAGTTCCAAAACCCTTCTTTTAGGACTAGGATTGTGCCTTGAGATCTTAGATCTCAAAAAACAATTAACCAGATCAAAAGCTTTTCTGATTTGTTATGAATTTCATGCAATGAGAGTGAATCTTTCAAGATGTGTATCCCTCTTACGGAAATGTTCTCTTTCCTTTTCAGTGTCAGAGAAGCTCTGATTTCTTGTAATTCAATTTTGAGTAAAGGGCCTTTGTCTAATTTTGATAATTAGAATGGGTCTTTGATTGAGTTTTGTGTAAATCGGCTTCAAATGGGCAAAAGTTGTGTCTTCAGTTTTCGTTGTCCAATTTAATGTAAAGTTCTTTAATTTGGTGGGTCTACATTATCACTGTGTTTGGTAAAACAAAGGGGGGAGAGAAGGGAAGGGAAAAGAGGGGAAGAGAAGGGAGAGGAGGGGGAAGAGAAAGGTCAAATTTTTTCGTTTCTCTTGTCTGGTTTGTAATGAAGAAATGAAGGGAAATACACCTTATTGATGGGACCCACCATATGTACTCTCTCTTCTCTCTCTTTCCAGGAAAGAGTATGGTGGGTCATGAAGGAATTTATTTCGTTCATTCTCTTTTCTTTTCTTCCCGAATCCCTCCTAACCAAAAAAAGTGTTAGTCTTCGCCTCATATGAGAAAAGGCTGGGTTTTCTCGCAAGGAACAAAATAAAAGGTGCTTTAACGCTGTGATGTTTTTTTTTTTTTCCTGAGAAAAAAAGTTGCCACAGCTGAATTTGAAAATGGGAATCTAAGAAATTTTTTCCCTAATAATAATAAAAGTATATTCACTGTTAAATTTTAGATGAATTCAAGATCTACATTGGAAATTTTAGGTTTTACCTTGAAAAATTTCCTGCAAAAAAAACTCAATTGTCCAAACAAGTTGAGAACTGATAGGAGACTTAATTACTCTTAATGAGGAAAAAAGAGTAAACTAAACTAAAAAAGAAAAGATATCCTAGTTTTGTAATTTACTAGTTTTCCAACACGCACAACCCATCTCAACTTTATTTAGTGGTTGCATTATTTCAATTTAGAGCTAGCTTTTTAGCTTTACCCACTACCACCTTTAAATCTTGTCTTCTCCTTTTCCTTTTTCTATTTAATCGGGACCCAGACACACACGCATACCATACGGCATCTAAATAAAAATGAAAAGCAAAGAAGAAGAAAAAAAGAAAAGAAAAAGTTCAACTCTCAATTATAAAAGATTGTGATTATTGAAAGGAGATCATATGATTGCTTACTTAGAGACGGACTGGTGGAGAGAGAGAAGGGGTTGGGTTTTGGTTTACTTGGGTTAAGTACATATGTCAACTTTATAAAGTACCACCTAGCCTAGTTTGGAGAAATTTTTTTTACACTAGCTTTCATATAAACTTTGTTCAGAAACATATTAAGTTTTTTCAAACACGACTTGAGCCTTGATTTTTTCAGAAAAATATTTTTATTATTTTTTCATAAATATTAATGCTTTTAAAAAAAATTAATGCTTCATATTAATTAATTTAAATAAAATTGAAACTTAAAGGGCTTAATTAAATGAAAGTAAAGTTATAGGATTGAATTGATTTTCAAGCAAATGTTTTTTTTTTTTTTTTTAAAGAAAGGGGCATTATGAGTAGTGGTGTTTAGCAACTAATTTACACTGAAGCTATCCTATCAAAAAAAAAAAAAAAAAAAAAAAAAATTACCNCATTTGTTAGCCTTCCTAAACACGTGCATTCATGCATATCATTCATATATACTGATAGCATTGTATTTATTTATTCTTTTTTACTTTATTCTACTTGCCTTAAGTTCATTGGTTTTCAAGTTCAAGTTTTGCTATTGTCATTAGAGTTAGGTGTGAGTCTTTTGTTGTTCCTAGGTTTCTGGTTCACATTTAAGTTTAAAGTCTATATAGGTGTATTTTGTTATAGAATAGCTTAAGAGGGAGATTGTAAATTTCATGTTTTTAATTGGCTTTATTCAATTACAAATTTATGTGTATTTTTTTGTCCCATTTTAATGTATCTTTTTGGGCTTAATTTTATTTGGGGTAAAAAGTTCTTGAGCCTTGTGATATTTATGAAAGTTGCATTCTGGGCCAACTCGCGACCTCAGGCGACCTACTCAGCTCATGAGTGACGTGTGACAAAAGAATTAAATCAAAGTGTTGACTAGGCGTCTTGCGACTAGCCAAGTTGCGACAATGTCACAAATTGCATAATCAAATTGTTATGTTTTATGATATTTTTCTGTCCACTGTAAAAATGCTAACACACACATTATGTGTATGTTGAATGTGGCAAGAGAGAATGATCAGAGTATAACTTAATCTCTACACATCATTCTTATTATCCATCTAGTCACCTTTGTAAGAAAAGAGAGAGCTTTTAGTTTTGAGCCAAGAAACTCTCATCCTCTCTTCATCCATCTCATACTTTGAGAGAGATTTTTATTCACTTCATCTCATACAAACACAGATCATGGTGAGACATGAGTGAAGTTTTGGAAATATAGGAAACCATCTCAAATTCAATCTTATTAGTGGTTGTCTATTGGTGGTTCAATGGAGGTGTCTCCGGCAAGTGAGGTAGAAGTAGTTGGTTGCTAGTTGGGGTTTGAAGGACTCAGGATGTCTATCGTATTGCAATTATTTTCCTAGCAGAGATTTTTGACGTTATGGTCGGGGGAGAGGTTTTTCGCTCGAGTCTCAAGTTTTCCTCTTCCTAAACACTTCTTTATGTTTGGTGTTGAATTGCTTTCATTTACCTTATTTCCATTTTGATATTTACTTGTTTAGTTTATAGTAGCTTTGTGTTTGATATATGGAAATTGGTTAATTACTTATATTTCACTAATTAATAGTTTAGACTAAAAGTGATTAAGCCATAAAAATGATGTTTAGGATTCTAAATATGTGTTAGGATATTATTAGCATATTGTATATAGGTTTTTACAATTAGACCAACCACTTCTTGATTGTGGCTTGTCACTTATTGGACTTGAGTGCTCAGACCAACCAAATTAATGTGCTAGCTGTCAAATGAGAGACTTCACCTTTCTTTTCCTTCCAATGACTCCTGCGTTTGTGAACGCCCTTCTTTTATCAGCGTAGAATAGAAGGCACACCTTTGGATTTACCAATCACGAATGACTAATGTATAGCAAAGTTGCAAAATTGTTCAGCTCAATTGTTTATTGGGCTGTCCAAACTTCGGTATGGTTGAAAGTTGAAACTAGACTACCTTTGTGTTTGACTGAACTCTAAAACCTCAGCTAAATTATGTCAATATGTCGTAATTACACAAATTATAATTGAAATAAAAATGATAAATTTAGACAAACATACGTTGTTTTTTATCATCCAAATTAAATTACAAATAGTATCTCATTATCAATTTGTCACTTGTCAGTTGTCATCTACCTAAATCAAGTTAGGATGTGCCTAAAAACAAAAGTTTTTTGGTGATGAATCGTTCAAGCCTCTCTGTCAATATCCGCATCTGCAAGGTTCTCTCTTTTCTTAAGCAATGCTCTGTATGAATTCTTAGCTTTTTATTTTTTATTTTTAAAAACCTTCTTTAATTCCTCTTTAGATGATGAGAAAGCAGAGATAAAGCTGTTCTGCTGTTTTATATCTAAATTTTTTGAGTGCTAACTTTCCCAGCTCAGCTTCTTTGTTTAGTAAATATATAGATATAGGGTCCGTTTGGATACAGCTGAAAACTGAAAACTAAAAATACTGTAGTAAAATAATTTTTAAATGTGTGAATAGTACCATAGAATCTATTTTTAATGAAAAAATTGCTAAAAAGTGAAATTTGTGGATCCGTAAACAGTGCACGGATGTACTGTTTATTGACAAAAAGTCAACAGCTACTGTTTATTAAACAGTAGCTGCACGGTTGCGCATTACTCCCTCAAACGCTGAAAAAAAGAAAAAAAAAAAAAGAAAAAAAAAAGAGAGTCCAAAACGTGAAATGAAAACACAGTCGCAACTTTCATTAGTATCCAAATACTCACATAGTAAAGGAAACAATTTTGTTACTATTTACTTAAATTCTTAGAAGTAAAAATGCCCACTCCAATGTCGTTTCATGAGGTTTTCGATTTCAAACTTTTAGGATTTTGCTAAGATAGATGGTTCAGACCTATTTTGTCATCCCATTTGTAAATGTTCAAGCATTATGCTAATTTTCATATTCACCTCGTGTTGTGCTAGCAAAAACAAGAGAATTTTTCATCGTAAATATTTGAAACGTGAAAGCTATAGTTTGTATAGTACTTCCTTCTCTACTATGTCTATACTTCATAATCCATGGTGCCATGCCTTCTAGAAAACTGAGAAGGCAAGGAAGAACTTTGATTATACTGATTATTAATGAGTGAATTATTATTATTTTTTGTTTTGATTATACTGTCATACTAAATCCAGTTTTTACGTATATGGCGATGATAATGATTGAAATGTATGCAGAGGATGATGCTCATGTTCTGTTTATACTTTGATTGCTTGCTAAATAGGGAGGATTTTTATCTAAAGAAAAGAAAAGAAAAATATAGTCACTGACAAAAGTGATGACACATATCTCATCCTATGAAAATCTAATAATTGTCCTCTAGTGGTAAGTGAAACATTCTAGGCTTATTAAGGTTGGGTTTGGATACGATGGATAGTCACGGCGCGTTTTGCTTCCTGCGTTTTCTCCTTTTTATTTTATTTTATTTTATTTTTTTTGCTGCAATTGTTGACATTTTGGGGACAAAATTTACTGTTCACACACTATTCACGCACTGTTCATGCACTGTTCACGCAATATTTAATATTAAAAGTGGGTCCCACGATACTATTTACATATTTAAAAATTATTTTGCTACAGTGTTTTTAGCAACAATCAGTTTTTATCAACTTTCAGCAACAATAAGTGCTATCCAAACGGACCCTAAGACTAAACAAAATTTGAATGCTTAGTTGTAGAAAGTTCTAATTTCTAGTGTTTGCTTCTAATAAATGTTTAGTTGGATTTACGTTGATGTAAAAGCCAGAGAAAGGATATTTGATGGTGACTTTTAGATCAGATTTCAAATTATTTGTTTGGAAACAATTTATTTAGCTTTTTGCTAAATTTCTTTTATTGAAAGTGTGCTTAAGGGTTCATTTGTGAATAACTTATTTAGCTAAAATTGAAAACTTTTTGTTGAAAGTACTGTAATTAAAGTTACAAATTAATTGAAATAGTACAGTAAGACTTATGAATAGTACCAAAAAGTGCAATGAGACCCATGAATAATAATAAAAATAAGTTAAATAGTCAAATAAGTTATCTCAAATGCTGTGTATACTTCTACCTTGGAAAAAGTGATAAAAAGTGGAAAAAGGTGATAAAAAGTGGAAAAAAGTGATAAGAAGTAGGAAAACGTGAGATTTTAAAAAGTTTTACATAAGAGATAAAAACTAAAAGTTAAAGCTGATGCCAAGCATACCAGAATTGAAAGGACAACATATTTTAGAAGTTCCAAAACCCTTCTTTTAGGACTAGGATTGTGCCTTGAGATCTTAGATCTCAAAAAACAATTAACCAGATCAAAAGCTTTTCTGATTTGTTATGAATTTCATGCAATGAGAGTGAATCTTTCAAGATGTGTATCCCTCTTACGGAAATGTTCTCTTTCCTTTTCAGTGTCAGAGAAGCTCTGATTTCTTGTAATTCAATTTTGAGTAAAGGGCCTTTGTCTAATTTTGATAATTAGAATGGGTCTTTGATTGAGTTTTGTGTAAATCGGCTTCAAATGGGCAAAAGTTGTGTCTTCAGTTTTCGTTGTCCAATTTAATGTAAAGTTCTTTAATTTGGTGGGTCTACATTATCACTGTGTTTGGTAAAACAAAGGGGGGAGAGAAGGGAAGGGAAAAGAGGGGAAGAGAAGGGAGAGGAGGGGGAAGAGAAAGGTCAAATTTTTTCGTTTCTCTTGTCTGGTTTGTAATGAAGAAATGAAGGGAAATACACCTTATTGATGGGACCCACCATATGTACTCTCTCTTCTCTCTCTTTCCAGGAAAGAGTATGGTGGGTCATGAAGGAATTTATTTCGTTCATTCTCTTTTCTTTTCTTCCCGAATCCCTCCTAACCAAAAAAAGTGTTAGTCTTCGCCTCATATGAGAAAAGGCTGGGTTTTCTCGCAAGGAACAAAATAAAAGGTGCTTTAACGCTGTGATGTTTTTTTTTTTTCCCTGAGAAAAAAAGTTGCCACAGCTGAATTTGAAAATGGGAATCTAAGAAATTTTTTCCCTAATAATAATAAAAGTATATTCACTGTTAAATTTTAGATGAATTCAAGATCTACATTGGAAATTTTAGGTTTTACCTTGAAAAATTTCCTGCAAAAAAAACTCAATTGTCCAAACAAGTTGAGAACTGATAGGAGACTTAATTACTCTTAATGAGGAAAAAAGAGTAAACTAAACTAAAAAAGAAAAGATATCCTAGTTTTGTAATTTACTAGTTTTCCAACACGCACAACCCATCTCAACTTTATTTAGTGGTTGCATTATTTCAATTTAGAGCTAGCTTTTTAGCTTTACCCACTACCACCTTTAAATCTTGTCTTCTCCTTTTCCTTTTTCTATTTAATCGGGACCCAGACACACACGCATACCATACGGCATCTAAATAAAAATGAAAAGCAAAGAAGAAGAAAAAAAGAAAAGAAAAAGTTCAACTCTCAATTATAAAAGATTGTGATTATTGAAAGGAGATCATATGATTGCTTACTTAGAGACGGACTGGTGGAGAGAGAGAAGGGGTTGGGTTTTGGTTTACTTGGGTTAAGTACATATGTCAACTTTATAAAGTACCACCTAGCCTAGTTTGGAGAAATTTTTTTTACACTAGCTTTCATATAAACTTTGTTCAGAAACATATTAAGTTTTTTCAAACACGACTTGAGCCTTGATTTTTTCAGAAAAATATTTTTATTATTTTTTCATAAATATTAATGCTTTTAAAAAAAATTAATGCTTCATATTAATTAATTTAAATAAAATTGAAACTTAAAGGGCTTAATTAAATGAAAGTAAAGTTATAGGATTGAATTGATTTTCAAGCAAATGTTTTTTTTTTTTTTTTTAAAGAAAGGGGCATTATGAGTAGTGGTGTTTAGCAACTAATTTACACTGAAGCTATCCTATCAAAAAAAAAAAAAAAAAAAAAAAAAATTTACACTGAAGCTTTGAACAGAAATCGAGGTGCTACACTGGAAAACAAGCCGATCGACTGAACTGAAATGGGTGATCGGAGACGACCTCTCATTTTGTCATTGTTCGGTCAAGTGGTTAATTTTTGAAATCTCAGTTTCTTATATATCAAATAAAAAATGTTAAATCCACAACATTTTCACATTAATTTTACAACAACTCATAAGTAAGCTATTATTGATAGATAGCACTGGAGCTACAATGCTTTTGGTTTATTGGGTGAGCTACATTAAACTTCTTTTTTAATATAATCAAATTGAGTGAGTCAAAATTCACAATTTTACACACAAAATCTATATTAATTTTCTCACTACTGGGGCAGCACGTGCCTTGCACGTGTAGCCAATGCTAGTATATATATATATACACACATATATCTCATAACTTAAACTTAATATAGTTTGTACATACTTAATATATATATTTATAATACAATTAACTATTCAATTATTTATACTCCTTATAATTCTTATTCAATAGCATTATAAAATATTATTTTTATTAAATACTTTTCTATTAATTATAAAAAGAAAGTAGCTTAACATATTAATAATACTTAATTACTAAAACACATAATTTAATTATAAAATTGGATGGGGGTGTTATAGAGCCCAAGGCCCACTTTGTGACCCTTGGCTTGTATCCCTACACTATACATAATTGATAGTTAATCACTTACAATTTACAATGTCAAAATTGTGGCAAAATAGTTGTGAAATAATTTACGATCTTAGAATTATTCTTAAATTTGGCACAAAGTTAAAACTTGCCATTTGTAATTTAAATTTTATAGCAAATATTAGTGTGCATTTGGGTAAGAATAAAAAATTAAAATTATTTTACTATTTAACTTATTTTTACTATTATTTATGAGCTCTACTGTACTTTTTGGCACTATTTATAAATTTCACTTTACTATTTCAACTAACTTTTATCTTTATTTATAATTCTTTCAACATTAATTTTTTATTTTTAACAAAATAATTAGATCTAAATATATGGTATTTTATTACCATTCAGCAAGAAATTTAAACGGTATTTCACAGTTGGTCACCACGGAGTTACCCTGACCTTTGCCACGCTGTGAAGCATTATTTTTCTAAGGGAAAAGACAAACCAGCTGTGATGCATTGTTTAAAGCGAAAGCCACAATGGCTTTTACGAGCTCTTGTGAGATGAATTTTCCTCTCTCAAGTTCTTCATCGTCCTAAAGGTGGAAATGCCTTTATTTTTCAAAGCATTATATAGATGATCCGTAAAGCCTTTACGGGTGTCCTCGCCTCTAAAACTGAGAAAGACATCGTATGTCCACCGAGATGTTGAAGAAGAAGACGGTGATGAAGTTGAGGCTCCTTGGGTGCTCATGGAAACCTGTAAATCTTGAGCTACAATATAGATCCACGATAAAAAATAAAATAAAAAATAAAAGATACGTTCAATTAAAAAGAAGAGAAATATATTAAAAGGAAAGAGAAAACAATTTGATGTGGATTTTTCATCTCAAGGGCGAAGTGAATGGAAAGATATAAAAGGGATGAATATGTGAGAAATTGAGAACTTACCGATCTAAACTCTCCTGAAACAACGCCTGATTTAATTCCTACTAGATAAGCTTCCTGTTTAGTAAAGGAATGAATACCGTTCTTTCTCCGTGGGTGTGTGTGTGTAAGAGAGAAAGGGAGGGTGAGATGAAAGGCAGAGGGAGGTGGGGGTGAGATTTATTCACAATTTCGCATCCCTTGTTCTGAGTCAAGTCAACAAGTCTTTTTTTTTTTTTTAAAGTCACATTTTCCGTTTCGGTAATTTCGCAGNCATGGGCACACATGGAAGTGGAGCACGCACAAGGCTCAAGCACCACCCACTTGTACCCAGCCAATACAAGAGTGGTGGGCATGGGTCAAAGGTAAAAGAGAGTATGGTCTGGCAGTGGGTAGAAGGGAAAAGCCTATTTTGAGGTTCTCGCTCAAGCTCTGTTTGGAGAAATGTCCTGTTGGGATGACATACCACCCAAAAAAGGGAAAGATGAGCTGAAATCACTAAGTGCATGCCATAGGGAATAGTAAGAGAGAAATCCCACCCTTATCCGGATGGAAATGCCACGGAGAGCAAGAAAACAAAATAAAACTCTTTTGTCTGGGAATGGAATATGCCACGGCCAGCATAGGTAAGTGTGATGGCTGGGCAGCCGACAGACCAGTGGGTGGTCTAGGAAGGACATCTATACCAAGACAAAAGCAGTGAAGGGGTAAAACAGTAAAAGCCTGTCACGGTAGGCAGTATAAAAAGGGCTTTAGCTGTGCACAGTGAAAAAGGATGGAAGGAGGAGGAAGGAAAAACACAAGAGATAAAGCAAGAGAAAAAGAAGTAAGAAAATGAGTGAAAGATAAGAGGGAAAATGGAAACTTAGAAAAGAAAAAGGAATCAGAAAGGAAAAACAGAGAGTAAGTAAGAGTGTGATAGTAGGCATGTACTAATAGGTTATTTCCTTCTCTCCCTCTAATAGCCTGCTCTTGTAAGGATTAAAAAATTCAAGGATAGTCATTTAGGCCCATTCTCTTAAAGTGGGCAATTTTGTGGCAGGATTTCCCTATGAGATTGCCCACATTTAAGAGTGGTTCCCTTCCTAGACTTAACTCCGTTGAGAAATCAAGCACGATAGACTAATTTTTCTCCCTTTTATTGATCAAGCATTAATGTTATTTCCTTTTCTTTATATCATTATTATTAACTCATTTCTGCCGCATTTATATCATGCATTATTTCCTCCTTTACTAAGATCATGATTTAGCTTTTCGTTTTCTGGCTAACAATAAGCATATTCTTCTTATTTTTGTCATATTACACCTGCTTGCCATAATCTTTTTTGTAACAGCATCCTCTACCGTGGGCATGTGTTCAAGGTCCCAGTGAAGGGGTTCTAGCTTATGCACAAGCTGGCTCGGGGTGTGGGGTGTGTTGCAATCAAGCTAATCCTGACTCTCCTACCCTAGAACCATTGGGATGTAACGTGGCAAAAGACAGTCCAACCCACATTGCAAAAAAGGCTCACCAAAAAATGCAATTCTTTCCCCACCCTTGTTAGTTTGGAAAGAAAATGTACTGCAGACATTATTTCTGTGCTACAGGTTGATTTGAACGATCTCACTTATTAATATGCACTAAACTTCTTCTATAAGAAAAAAATTATTAAAAAAAAATGCTAATTGGAAATTTCATAATTTGGGATGTGTAGGGCAGTATTCCTTAGTTTGAAGTGATATTTATTAATTAACCCTTTTGATTCGTTAGTCATCAAATTTGTATTATTATTGTTGAATCTTCAATTATGAATAGCTCGCACAAGTAAATCTTTTAAGTCAAGCATTAATAAGGTCCTTCTCAAAAAAAAATCATTAAGCATCTATCAAAAAAAAGAAAAAAAAAAAGCATTAAGCATGTGAATGAGCCTTTGCAACCTGCACGATTACATATGAGAATTCTAAATGTGTGACATTAGAAAAGTGATGAAGACTTCTATTTTATGTTGCAAAATACAAATTTATAAAGACTTCAATTTAATGCTACAAAATACAGGTCACAAATCATAAAGAAAAGAGGTACAAATTACGCAAGGTTTTTATTTTTTAATGTATTTTTATTGTGATACACAATTTTTTTTTACTTCTTAAGAAGTTCATCAAACAATATGGTTTACATCCGAAAAGCAAGCACTTCCTGATTGAGTTTCATTCTCTCTAGTTGCATGGGTTTCTTGGTTCCTCAGCTGCCATAATGAAACTACATGTAAAGTATTCACCATTAGCTTCTTGTGAGAAAGAAATTCTTGGGACACCCATTTCATTGTTGGCCTATACGTTGGTTTAGCGTGTAAGCATGCAAATGCAATTGTAGCAACAAGGAAAACATCACGTGCAACTAGTCTATATCCATCAACAATGACCTGCCACTAATGGCTGTCGAGAAAGTAAATAATTTTCATTCCAAGACGATGCTGAAGTGAAATGCCTGGATTCAAAAAGTAAGACAGGTATAGATGATAGTGAATAGCAATAGCATGGCAATTCTATAACAATTGGATCTTCAAAGAGCTTCAGTGAAAGATTTAGAAAGTCGTACAGGTCAATGCAACTTAAAGTTTTGAAGGACATTGCTAATGGCCCTGTAATTCGGAATATGAAAATACAATGTATCGTATTAATCACTCAACTCCATCATCATAACATTGCATCATCAATTTGTAAGAATCCCATTATTTATTCTGAATAATAAACTTCCTTGAGTCAGTTTTTGAACCATCACATCGATTTTGAATAATAAACTTCTTTTTGGGAGGGAGGTGGGGAGGCATGGGTATGATTGGCTAACCAAATAATTAAATTGTTGTAATTTATTCTAAGAAAACTTTGGGGATCTTGTTAAAATCCACTCTTGAATGGTGTATTACTTCAGTCAGTTATTACTTATTATTGCTAACATCGCTTCTCCATTTATGTGTACTATTTGTAGATCATGTTAAAATAAGCCAATCATATACCTACCATGAAATGATGCAACAGTTTCTCTCGCATGTTTTTGACATACTTAATATTAAATACTATGAGAATTAGAGCAAAATGTCAGCAAAGTTATGTTGATGATCATCTTGTTCTTAGCTAACATCAGTTACATCAATTTTGACAAAAGATACAGAATTCGCTGATGGTGATTAGAAACCAAGAGACTTGAGGTATAGTTTCTGATAGCAAGCGATGGTATCCATCAGCAGTAGCAGGCAACTATTATTCACAATTCCAGATCAGATTCTCTTGTAATTGACTTTATTTGACTGCTAGAAAACACAAGAATTAGATAACCAAAATAACCACAAAAGCTCTTAACAGAAGGTCTGAGCAGTCAAGTGAAGCAAGTCGTAAGTGAGCAGCAACTTTGGATCTTCACCAATCAAATAAGCCAATGCCTAATTTCTAAAGAAGTTTTTTATTTGGTTTATCTTGGTTGATACAGCAAATTTATAACATAGGAAACTTGAAATTTCAATGCAAATATTGTAACTTTTTTTTTTTTTTTTTGAGAAGAAATATGGATCCACTTTATTAAAATGTGAAAAATTACGGTGTTACATCAACATAAACTAGGTAGGAAATGTCTGGTGGAATAGATTCCATCCATAAAGTTAAAGGGAAATACTTTCTAGCTCTCCTAGCTAAAGCATAAGCTACTCCATTGCTCTACCGCCTAACATGAGAGCAAGAACAGGTTTGAAACAAACCCATTAAAGACCTATAGTCTTTTACAATGTGTCCAATACTAGACCGGTTTGGACAGTCACCCACTAATGCTTTTACAACAAGCTCCGAGTCTCCTTCAAAGATGGCCTGTCTCAAGCCCAACTCCTCCATAAAGTGAATAACTAAAAAAATAGTGTCAAAGTTCATTAATATTAAATATACAACATACCAATCATGGGTAATGCCTTGCTTGACAAGTTGACATAAGTCTCAGAAAATATCTCTTTTATATCACTTGGAATATGAGTGAGTTATTTGATGAGACAATTATAGAACATACTTGGCCAAAGGATTTTAGGCTTTAGAAGTGAAAAATCAGCAATATAAAAAAGAAGTACGTTTGAAATTAATTGAGTTTTTACACTTCATAAACTATGGTTCTAAAATGTAATTTTCCCTTTGTAAACTGAAACAAATTCCATGCCCAGACTATGAGGAAGTTACACTTAGGATGCCTAGACTGGTTCGGTCATGAGATGCATATTCTTTTGTGAAAGGTTGGTTGCCTAGTTCTATTCAAGTTTTCCACAATCATGCAAGATTTAATTCTTCCTCTATTTTTTCCTTAAATCAAATTGTTTGTTGTAATGTGTATCATCCAAAGACATTGCTAGAACCTTTGAATATGACAAAATCCTTATGCTTTATCTAACAGTCACAATTGCAAAATTCCCAGAGACTAGCAAGCACATCACAACATTGGTAACACTTCATTCAAATTTTATGGAAAGCAAAATCATGGAAAAAGAATATAATTGGTTATTTATTAAGAATAATCGTAGTTCAACTGTAGAAGATAATTTCACAATCAATATCAATGGCTCAAGGATAAGACCTAGAAAGCATGGGTGTAGCTCCAGGGTTGCCGCACCCGTACTAGACACTCGGCGACATGCCGATTCGCACTAGAAGCGCCGATTCGTGTTCTTCTTCTTCTTCTTCTTCTTTTCTTTTTTTTTTTTTTTTTTCATTTCCTAATTCGCGCCAGTTTGGGCCGATTCGTGCCGATTTAGGCCAAGTCGCGCCGGTTCGGGCCGATTCGCGTCGATTTAGGATGAGTCGCGCCAGTTCAACTCCGATTTAGGCTGAGTCGCACCGAGTAAGGCCAAAATTGGCCGAGAAACTAGCCGAAATACATGTTAAAAAAAATAAAATAAAATAAAAACTTGAGTTGATTTCTTATTTAGTGATTAACTTATTATATATTTGTCAAATTATTTGTATGCTAAATAACTTAAATTGAAATTATTGAATTATTTGTAGTTATTATTGCTCTTAAATTGGTATATGTTTACCATTATATGAAAGTATATTTAATAATTTGTAAATAAAAATATATTTAATAATTTATTAGTAAACGTATCCCGTTGCACCCTCACCCAAACCCAAATCTGCACCCGTGCTTCATAGGATAAGACTATCTTGTAATTCATCAGCCACATACCCACAAAACAAGACCATGTGCCAAAAGTGAAACTTAAAATATATGTGACAATGTCTTCCTAACAAACTCTATTTCAATCAATTAAGTATTTTCTCCTTAACAACCCCAAATGCAATTACGTCAATAACTAGATTAAGGTTGTTCTGACTAGTTTTTGACTGAAGTGCATCACATCCTCTGTATATTCTTCTGAAACCTTTGTCTCCCCATTATTCTCCCTAGCTATTTTTAATCCACCAAAATTTTTTCTTTGTTATTGGAGTAAATCCAAAGCCAGTAATTGTCACCGCATGTGCAACAAAGTCATCATCTTTAGCAGTAGCTTCATAGACAAAATTTTCATCACGATTGTGTTTTTCTAAGTCTGCAAATATTTGAATTGTTGCACACAGACAAAATCCATCACTTAACATCTTCAACATTAATTCCTCATTCTCTACATTAATCACTGTGTAGTCTTGGAGATTCGCCACTATCATCCCTTGAAAGATTAGAATTAACACATTATGGCATCAAATCTCATTTTTTATTGTTATTTACATATATGTTCATTACAAAGAAAGAAGAAAAAAAAAAACTTATAGAATATCGTGGATTAAAACAGACTTTTGCAAACCCTCATATTTGCACTCAGATTCTTTTGCTACTCCATATACCATTATCCAAAGAAATACTTCAAGAATTGGCACCTCATAGTCCCCCTTCCAAATGTGTCTGTGCGTGCATCATTTTGAAGAAAATTCCTAGCAAGTAGGTGGGTCTGTAATGTGACAATAAGATCTTGTGATGACAATTCATTATCTGCATGGTTAATCCTTGCCAGCATATATTCCATTGTCGAAAGAATTGCCAAAGCCCAACAAATGGAACTTGGGTCTTGATGTCGAACCCTGCGAAGGACAGGGCCCCAAGGTCCGCATCTCAAATCGCAATCGCCATGGTCCTAAATAATCAAATCCAAATTAAGAAAACCATAATTTGAATCCCAATTAAGATTATTAAAAAAAATAATTTGAAAAAACTTACCATAATTCTGATAAACACTAAACCTGAAACAACAAATTTAAAGGTTAACATTTAAAACATAACAATAATAATTGTGATTGTTTATAATTGTACCGTGTATATACACGAAACTACACACTAATAATACTAAAATATAATATGGAGGAGAGAGCATGACTAGCCCAAAGGTCCTTATTAAAAAGGTCGCATACCCTCATAAAAAGGGTAGCTTATTGATTTTTATTCTGTATTTTTTTTTTTTTAAATGATGGTGTCACTAGGAACAAAGGGGTAGCTCACTTCTATTTTTTTTTTCAATTTTAAATTAAGGGTTTATTTAGTTGTTAGATTTTTGTGATAATTATGCAAAGCGGACAAAGAAATATTTAGTTCATCTATGAAACAAAAATATAGAGTCATGAGGCTGTGGAATAAGTTAACAAAAATTAGATTAATAAACATTAATTTAGAATAGGGCGACCTTGTAGATGTGTGTGTATATTATTCTAAATGTTGCACAGGGTTTAATAAAGACACTTATAAAAAAAAATGGTGATAAACATATAGAGCAATTAATGAAATTATTTATTATTTTGTTGACACCGATTTCAATGGAAGACAAAATTTAATACAACTTAATATAAAATTTAAGACAACAATTTTTTATATTTTGACACAAAGACAAAGATAATGGGTTTTTTTTTTGCATAACAGGGAGATTTTTTTTTTTGATAAATAACAAAGTGATTTTATTGAAAGAAAAAAAACTAAGATTACAGATATTACACCCTACCACGCCATGAAAATATAATACAATACACACTGCCCAAGACTAAAAATACATCACAAAACCCTTGGAATAGACACCAAACTAAACATACACTAAACTCTAATAGCAAGAACACACACACATGACAGACAATGGGGTGTTAAGATACTTACAATAGAAACAAGTGGAAGGACAAACAGTGAAGACAAGTTGTGGGTGACTGTTGCTTTTATAATTTTTTTCTCTTTCGAGGAGCTAAATGGTTTTAGACAAGGAGAAAGTATATGATGTTAGGGTTTAAGTGTTAGGGTTTTGAGGGAGATGCTATATTGATAACACTTTTTAAAATAAATCACAAGTGGTAAATTGCTATTGGTTTTAATTTGGCAAAATTACCCTTTTGCTCAATTAGTAACAACTAATGAAAACCTACCTTGAGGTGAAACTGCTGTTAAAATAGCATTTCCCTTCTTTTTTTTCTTTTTTTTTTTTGAGCAAAATTTCTGGCCGTTGATCTAGGATTTAGAGTAATGAAATGTAAACCTTACATCACTTGGTAATTTACGAAGATTTTAATATATGAAAAAATACAAATAGACAAGTCAACATAAACCGAAAATTAAAGCTCGTGTTCGTCATAAATCATAATCATAAGTTAACGATTATAAAAAACTTAAAAAAAAAAAAAAAAAAAACAGAAATGTTAATCATTTTATTTTTTTTTTTTTTTTTTGCATAACAGGGAGATTTTATTTTTTGATAAATAACAAGGTGATTTTATTGAAAGAAAAAAAACTAAGATTACAGATATTACACCCTACCACACCATGACAATATAATACAATACACACTGCCCAAGACTAAAAATACATCACAAAACCCTTGGAATAGACACCAAACTAAACATACACTAAACTCTAATAGCAAGAACACACACACATGACAGACAATGGGGTGTTAAGATACTTACAATAGAAACAAGTGGAAGAACAAACAGTGAAGACAAGTTGTGGGTGACTGTTGCTTTTATAATTTTTTTCTCTTTTGAGGAGCTAAATGGTTTTAGACAAGGAGAAAGTATATGATGTTAGGGTTTAAGTGTTAGGGTTTTGAGGGAGATGCTATATTGACAACACTTTTTAAAATAAATCACAAGTGGAAAATTGCTATTGGCTTTAATTTGGCAAAATTACCCTTTTGCTCAATTAGTAACAACTAATGAAAACCTACCTTGAGGTGAAACTGCTGTTAAAATAGCATTTCCCTTCTTTTTTTTCTTTTTTTTTTTGAGCAAAATTTCTAGCCGTTGATCTAGGATTTAGAGTAATGAAATGTAAACCTTACATCACTTGGTAATTTACGAAGATTTTAATATATGAAAAAATACAAATAGACAAGTCAACATAAACCGAAAACTAAAGCTCGTGTTCGTAATAAATCATAATCATAAGTTAACGATTATAAAAAACTTAAAAAAAAAAAAACCCAGAAATGTTAATCATTTTATAACGACTATAGTATAGTATACTATAGTAGTATAGTATACTATACTATACTATACTACTATACTATAGTCTACTTCATTAGAGTAATGAAGTGTCAACCTTACATCACTTGATAATTTACAAATCTTTAATTATAGAAAAAATACAAATAGACAAATCAACATAAACCCAAAATTAAATCTCATTTCCGTCATAAATCATAATCCTAAGTTAACCATTATTGAAAACTTAAAATTAAAATAAAAAACTAGAAATGTTAATCATTTTATCATGATTATAGAAAACTTACTATACTACTACTACTATGAGCAAAAAGTCTCATTTTTTATTCTTATATATATATATATAAAACACCCAACCCAGCCCGTCGAAACCGTCCCAAAGGTATTATCTTATAAACCTATAATATATATATATATATATTTTCTGAATCCAAACTCTATAACTATTAGGACTCTATAACTATTATCTTATAAATAGTTGATTCTTATTAATGTTTTTTTTTCATAGCCGTTCAATTTCTAGGTTTATTCCTATTGCCTTTCTCTTCATTCTTTTCCTCCGTTGGAATTAGGGTTAAAGGTATGGTATTCGATTTCTTAGGCTTTTTTGAATTTTAGTTTAGTTATATCAGTTTTAGCATACAGCTTCATGGTTTATTTTTTACCCCAGCCTATTTTGTATTCTAGAGTTGATTGAATTGTAGTTTTAGCTGTGCTTCTCTTTGTATTTGTAATTGAGTTTGTGCACACACTTTGAAATTGAGCTATGGTCAATTTGAATTGTTTTTGTGTGGAAACTGAGCTATGGGTTTGAATTAAATTTTTGGTTCATTGGTATATATATATATATATATTTTTTTTTTTTTAGAATCCAAACTCTATAACTATTAGGACTCTGTAACTATTATCTCATAAATAGTTGATTCTTATTAGTGTTTTTTTTTTTTCACAGCCGTTCAATTTCTAGGTTTATTCCTATTGCCTTTCTCTTCATTCTTTTCCTCCATTGGAATCAGGGTTAAAGGTATGGTATTCGATTTCTTAGGTTTTTTTGAATTTTAGTTTAGTTATATCAGTTTTAGCATACAGCTTCATGGTTTATTTTTTACCCCAGCCTATTTTGTATTCTAGAGTTGACTAAATTGTAGTTTTAGCTGTGCTTCTCTTTGTATTTGTAATTGAGTTTGTGCACACACTTTGAAATTGAGCTATGGTCAATTTGAATTGTTTTTGTGTGGAAACTGAGCTATGGGTTTGAATTAAATTTTTGGTTCATTGGTATATATATATATATTTTTTTCTGAATCCAAACTCTATAACTATTAGGACTCTATAACTATTATCTTATAAATAGTTGATTCTTATTAGTGTTTTTTTTTCACAGCCTTCAATTTCTAGGTTTATTCCTATTGCCTTTCTCTTCATTCTTTTCCTCCATTGGAATCAGGGTTAAAGGTATGGTATTCGATTTCTTAGGTTTTTTTGAATTTTAGTTTAGTTATATCAGTTTTAGCATACAGCTTCATGGTTTATTTTTTACCCCAGCCTATTTTGTATTCTAGAGTTGATTGAATTGTAGTTTTAGCTGTGCTTCTCTTTGTATTTGTAATTGAGTTTGTGCACACACTTTGAAATTGAGCTATGGTCAATTTGAATTGTTTTTGTGTGGAAACTGAGCTATGGGTTTGAATTAAATTTTTGGTTCATTGGTATATATATATATTTTTTTTCTGAATCCAAACTCTATAACTATTAGGACTCTATAACTATTATCTTATAAATAGTTGATTCTTATTAGTGTTTTTTTTTTTCACAGCCGTTCAATTTCTAGGTTTATTCCTATTGCCTTTCTCTTCATTCTTTTCCTCCATTGGAATCAGGGTTAAAGGTATGGTATTCGATTTCTTAGGTTTTTTTGAATTTTAGTTTAGTTATATCAGTTTTAGCATACAGCTTCATGGTTTATTTTTTACCCCAGCCTATTTTGTATTCTAAAGTTGATTGAATTGTATTTTTAGCTTGCTTCTCTTTGTATTTGTAATTGAGTTTGTGCACACACTTTGAAATTGAGCTATGGTCAATTTGAATTGTTTTTGTGTGGAAACTGAGCTATGGGTTTAAATTAAATTTTTGGTTCATTGGTATTGCTGTCTTTGTGTTTGTTTAAATTTCTCAGAGAATGTGTAGAACATGTTGAATACAAAATGTGCGGAAAATATCAATGCTGCCTTGGAAGATTTTACTTTGAATTTGATAGCAAAAATTATGTTGACTATATGTCTACCAATAAATCTGTTGTTTGCCTATAGCAATATTGATTATATAGCTTTATATAGATACATTGATTATCTGTCACTGAGAAACCATAGATCTAGGCAGAAAATATATATACCAATTTTGTTTTATAGCTTTTAGTTTAGATTCTTTCCACTTTTTTAAATTTGGAAATATGATTTAAGTTTTGGTATTGTGGTCACTAATCAGATTAGTTTTGAATGTTTTGATTCTTCTTTCTTTAGTGGAAACTGAGCGAGGTGGAGTTATCAGCTTGCTTCCTGATAATCTTAGTGAAATTGGTGTGGAGTACGTTGAGGTTAGTTATTCATTACATTGTTTGTGAATTTTTATTTGGGTTCATGTGGCTACCGCTTCAAAACTCTCTATTTGTTTGCTAAAATTTTTATTTGGGTTGAATTATCAACTTCACTCTCTATTTGTTTGCTAAAATTTCAAATAGAGAGTGACAGTAATTACCTGTATGTATGAAGCATTCATACATAGTAACTTCACAAGGGTTAGCCCATAACAAAGAACAGTTTTGGTTTGGCTAAGTGAGGGGCCTTGATTCCATCCTAAAGTTTTTACATGTGACTCCAAACAGGGTTGTTGAGAATGACTTACTTTTAACATTTTAAGGATTTTCTTATCGAGAATTTGGAATATGAGAAGCCTTTGCTGCTGTGGCATTGTTGTCTTAATCTTAAATTTATTTGTTTAGTAAATGAAGAAGCTCTACTTGGAAAAGATGCCCCTTTGCTTAATGTGGGTCATTTTGAGAGAAAGAAACAATTATACATTTAATGATATTGAACTCTCGGTTATCAATCTGATATCATTATTTTTTAGGCAGTTGTAGTTTGAATTAGGCTTTAGAAGCATGTTCTAATGTAGAATTTATTTATTCAACTTCTTTTAGGTTGCAATTTTTGTCAATTGTATTCCTTTAGGTTCGCTTTATAATGTCCTGTTGACATGATGTGTTCGTCATAAGGAATTTTAATTTCTAATTCAATGAGATTGTGTATTTGAAATTCTTTTATGATTCATATGTTAGATATTGGGATTGGTATGGATTTGAAATTTTTATGATTGATATGTTAGATATTGGGATTGGTATTGATAGTGGGATAGGTTTATTTTGTATCAAACAACATTTAGATAGTTTTGGTAATAGTTGATAGTATTGTACAATTTAATTTTTTTTGGCTGCACTATTGTAACAAGGTCTAATATAGGATTTAGGAAACATTCAAAATTCATCAATTGCTCTTATTGGAGTGGTCTATATTGCACATGTGGATTGTCACTCTTAAAGAGCATTCTCAAATTTTAAATCTGCATTTATGCTTGGAGTTTTAATATCATAGCATATTGTAGTGTTCTTCTTGATTCTTCATTGGTCTTTAATGGTGCGATTTTTTGTTTGCGTTGGATGAAGAAGTTGCTGGATATATGTGTACAGTGTAATGCGGTGGTAGCGTACTGCTTATTGTATTAATTTGTCTATGTCTGTGGTGATAATTTTTTATTTATGGGAATATGTTTATTTTGGATATTTCCATGGCTGAAAGTAATGATGGTGATGTTTGTAATCAAACTGCACTGTTTCAAACTTTCTACACTGCACTATTTCAAACTTTTTGCACTGCACTATTTCTCTTCTTTTAATGATTCGTGGCTGAAAATTGGATTCTTACTATTTTGCAGGTAGGGGTTTAGCATTTTGATATCTGGCTTATTTGGTAATACAACTACAAGACGAGGAAAGTCAGGTATTTACCAGTCTTTCCTTTATTCTGTACTGTTTATTGCATATTTATTGGTAATATGTTTGTAGAGAGAAGATTAATTTGTGTTTGTAGAGAGTGTGATCTTTATTGTATTTAATTTGTGTTATATATATATATATATATTTTTTTTTTTTAATTTTGAATTTAGTATGTGAATGCTATATTTTTCTTCAATTTTTCTTTGCTATATAGTTATATTTATGAATTAAAATTTTGTGAATGCTTTGATTTTAGTTTATTACCCAAGCATGGAGTTTGCTTTCTATGCAAGATTGAGACGAAGATTAATTTTATCTGAAAAGAGAAATAGAAGGGGTACGATATTGAGATATTAAAAAAATATTTTTCTTTAAAAAACTCATAATTAGTATGTAACCTAATAATTAGTACGTAACCTAGGCCAAACAAGAACAAGAGATGATGAGCCATTTGAAAGGAGTATTCGACGTAGAAAATATAGCATTAATGATGAAAGTAGAAAACAACGTAAAGGGTTTTAGTGTTAGGGTTTTGAGGGAGATGCTATGTTGACAACACTTTTTAAAATAAATCAGAAGTGGTAAATTACTATTGGTTTTAATTTGGAAAAATTACCTTTTTGCTCAATTAGTAACACCCGGTGAAATTGCTGTTAAAATAGCATTTCCCTTTTCTTTTCTTTTTTTTAAGCAAAATTTCTAGCCGTTGATCTAGAATTTAGAGTAATGAAGTGTAAACCTTACTTCACTTGGTAATTTATGAAGCTTTTAATATAGGAAAAAATACAAATAGACAAGTCAACATAAACCGAAAATTAAAGCTCATGTCTGTCATAAATCATAATCATAAGTTAACGATTATAGAAAACTTAAAATAAATAAAAAATAAAAACCAGAAATGTTAATCATTTTATAACGACTATCGTATAGTATAGTATACTATAGTAGTATAGTATAGTATACTATACTATAGTCTACTTCATTAGAGTAATGAAGTGTAAACCTTACATCACTTGATAATTTACAAAGCTTTTAATATAGAAAAATACAAATAGACAAATCAACGTAAACCCAAAATTAAATCTCATTACCGTCATAAATCATAATCATAAGCTAATCATTATAGAAAACTTAAAATTAAAATAAAAAACTAGAAATGTTAATCATTTTATCACAATTATAGAAAATTATTATACTACTACTACGAGGGAAAAGTCTTCATTCACTATTGTTTTTTTTTTTTTTTTTTTTTTCACATAACATGGAGATTTTATTGAAAGAAAAACACCTGAGAGTACATGTATTACATCCTACCCCACCATGACAATATTATACAATACACATTGCCCAAGACTAAAAATACATCACAAAACCCTTTGAACAGATACGAAACTGAACATACACTAAACTCTAACAGCAAGAGCACACACACATGACAGACAATGGGGTATTAAAATACTTACAATAGTGAAGAAACAAGTGGAAGAATGAACAGTGAAGACAAGTTGTGGATGACTGTTGTTAGCGTAAGTGTTAGGGTTTTGAGGAAGTTGCTATGTTGACAACACTTTTTAAAATAAATCACAAGTGGTAAATTGCTATTGGTTTTAATTTGGCAAAATTACCCTTTTGCTCAATTAGTAACAACCAATGAAAACCTACCTTGAGGTGAAACTGCAGTTAAAATAGCATTTCCTTTTTTTTTTTTTTTCTTTTAGCAAAATTTCTAGTTGTTGATCTAGGATTTAGGTCTAATTGAGCTCTTCTCTGTTTGATTGTCAAAATATGCAGGAAAAGGAAAATCATAGGGTTTGAAACATCTTTAGTCTTTATTCACCACAACCTTGGAAGGAAAAATTCTTGGTTTGCCACTGCTTATCATTTAAATTGAGCTCATATCTAATACCAGCCAAATTTAAGTGCATGGTCAGAAGTTGCATTTCTATAGATAGAGCTAGTTGCTTATGCTAATTCACAGTTTATTTTTAATTTATATTAAACTTGGTCTGTTGCAAAGAGTTCCAGATACTAAACTATTTATAGTATCCTTCTACAGAACGCAGAATCAGTTGCCCTTGTCTGTCCCTAGCAAGGTATAAGACTATAGCAACTGGTTTGTTGTAGTTTGAAGTTATAAATTTAAATAATTGTTGTATCCATTATCGAAAAAGTTGAAATTTTCTGCTCAGGCTCTGTAGAAAGTAGGCATTAAAAGAAAGCAATCCCTGTGACATCACTCAAAGTAGGAGATGAAGACATGCTGAGAGTACAAAGAGGGGTGCGGGATACAGTAATATAAATTCAAGAATTTATTTTCAGAACTGAACATACAAGATTACTACTTTGTAAGTGAAATTTTCTCATGACTACTTGCAGATATGATGCAAAATTATATGCACCTGACTGATTGTGTTAAATTTCCTCATGCAATTGCATTTGTATTTCCTGTTTGATGCATCTTAATTTGCGAAAATATTTTGCTATCTTGGTAACATTTGAATATTTAATGACAGAATTGCAATATAGTTTGTTGGTACGTTGTGGAAGATTAAGTTGATAATGTCAGAGTGATATGATATAGATTAAAAAGTGAGTATTATGTAGAAGAGTGCCAATAACTGTACTGATATTTAATCTAGTAAGAGTGTGATTTATTGCAATAAATTCCTGAAAAAAAATTCAATTCATTGAGGGAAACAAAGAATGTATGGGGGAACCCGAAAAATGTATATCATGGTAATCGAGATAAATATTTGGAATTAGTTGACTGAACTTACATGAATTCAGGCTTTGATTTTGAGTGTTGATTTGCATATGATGAGCAGGAACTAATTTCATATTTGACATAACTATCAAGGTTAGACAAATTGANGAATGCTTGATTTTAGTTTATTACCCAAGCATGGAGTTTGCTTTCTATGCAAGATTGAGACGAAGATTAATTTTATCTGAAAAGAGAAATAGAAGGGGTACGATATTGAGATATTAAAAAAATATTTTTCTTTAAAAAACTCATAATTAGTATGTAACCTAATAATTAGTACGTAACCTAGGCCAAACAAGAACAAGAGATGATGAGCCATTTGAAAGGAGTATTCGACGTAGAAAATATAGCATTAATGATGAAAGTAGAAAACAACGTAAAGGGTTTTAGTGTTAGGGTTTTGAGGGAGATGCTATGTTGACAACACTTTTTAAAATAAATCAGAAGTGGTAAATTACTATTGGTTTTAATTTGGAAAAATTACCTTTTTGCTCAATTAGTAACAACCCGGTGAAATTGCTGTTAAAATAGCATTTCCCTTTTCTTTTCTTTTTTTTAAGCAAAATTTCTAGCCGTTGATCTAGAATTTAGAGTAATGAAGTGTAAACCTTACTTCACTTGGTAATTTATGAAGCTTTTAATATAGGAAAAAATACAAATAGACAAGTCAACATAAACCGAAAATTAAAGCTCATGTCTGTCATAAATCATAATCATAAGTTAACGATTATAGAAAACTTAAAATAAATAAAAAATAAAACCAGAAATGTTAATCATTTTATAACGACTATCGTATAGTATAGTATACTATAGTAGTATAGTATAGTATACTATACTATAGTCTACTTCATTAGAGTAATGAAGTGTAAACCTTACATCACTTGATAATTTACAAAGCTTTTAATATAGAAAAATACAAATAGACAAATCAACTAAACCCAAAATTAAATCTCATTACCGTCATAAATCATAATCATAAGCTAATCATTATAGAAAACTTAAAATTAAAATAAAAAACTAGAAATGTTAATCATTTTATCACAATTATAGAAAACTTATTATACTACTACTACGAGGGAAAAGTCTTCATTCACTATTGTTTTTTTTTTTTTTTTTTTTTTCACATAACATGGAGATTTTATTGAAAGAAAAACACCTGAGAGTACATGTATTACATCCTACCCCACCATGACAATATTATACAATACACATTGCCCAAGACTAAAAATACATCACAAAACCCTTTGAACAGATACGAAACTGAACATACACTAAACTCTAACAGCAAGAGCACACACACATGACAGACAATGGGGTATTAAAATACTTACAATAGTGAAGAAACAAGTGGAAGAATGAACAGTGAAGACAAGTTGTGGATGACTGTTGTTAGCGTAAGTGTTAGGGTTTTGAGGAAGTTGCTATGTTGACAACACTTTTTAAAATAAATCACAAGTGGTAAATTGCTATTGGTTTTAATTTGGCAAAATTACCCTTTTGCTCAATTAGTAACAACCAATGAAAACCTACCTTGAGGTGAAACTGCAGTTAAAATAGCATTTCCTTTTTTTTTTTTTTCTTTTAGCAAAATTTCTAGTTGTTGATCTAGGATTTAGGTCTAATTGAGCTCTTCTCTGTTTGATTGTCAAAATATGCAGGAAAAGGAAAATCATAGGGTTTGAAACATCTTTAGTCTTTATTCACCACAACCTTGGAAGGAAAAATTCTTGGTTTGCCACTGCTTATCATTTAAATTGAGCTCATATCTAATACCAGCCAAATTTAAGTGCATGGTCAGAAGTTGCATTTCTATAGATAGAGCTAGTTGCTTATGCTAATTCACAGTTTATTTTTAATTTATATTAAACTTGGTCTGTTGCAAAGAGTTCCAGATACTAAACTATTTATAGTATCCTTCTACAGAACGCAGAATCAGTTGCCCTTGTCTGTCCCTAGCAAGGTATAAGACTATAGCAACTGGTTTGTTGTAGTTTGAAGTTATAAATTTAAATAATTGTTGTATCCATTATCGAAAAAGTTGAAATTTTCTGCTCAGGCTCTGTAGAAAGTAGGCATTAAAAGAAAGCAATCCCTGTGACATCACTCAAAGTAGGAGATGAAGACATGCTGAGAGTACAAAGAGGGGTGCGGGATACAGTAATATAAATTCAAGAATTTATTTTCAGAACTGAACATACAAGATTACTACTTTGTAAGTGAAATTTTCTCATGACTACTTGCAGATATGATGCAAAATTATATGCACCTGACTGATTGTGTTAAATTTCCTCATGCAATTGCATTTGTATTTCCTGTTTGATGCATCTTAATTTGCGAAAATATTTTGCTATCTTGGTAACATTTGAATATTTAATGACAGAATTGCAATATAGTTTGTTGGTACGTTGTGGAAGATTAAGTTGATAATGTCAGAGTGATATGATATAGATTAAAAAGTGAGTATTATGTAGAAGAGTGCCAATAACTGTACTGATATTTAATCTAGTAAGAGTGTGATTTATTGCAATAAATTCCTGAAAAAAAATTTCAATTCATTGAGGGAAACAAAGAATGTATGGGGGAACCCGAAAAATGTATATCATGGTAATCGAGATAAATATTTGGAATTAGTTGACTGAACTTACATGAATTCAGGCTTTGATTTTGAGTGTTGATTTGCATATGATGAGCAGGAACTAATTTCATATTTGACATAACTATCAAGGTTAGACAGATTGATGCCATTATAATGGGACTTGCTATCGCTACATGATACTATTTTATGCTCATTTTTACATTTTGAATCTCTTTATTTGAGCATTAGTCCTGATTGAGGAATATTATATGCAATTACACATTTTCATATTCTTACAGCCCCTCATTTATGATCATGCAGGTCAAAGAGGTGATCATTTCTTTCTTTGTATTGATGGAACAGGACAAAGCTACAAGACCAGCATGTATCACCCTGGGCTTTTGTACCCTTTTTAGTCATTTTCCCAGTAATCGTAGAATATAGGATGTGGATTCTTTATGGCATTATTGATGTAACTTTTTGTTAATGTGAAATAGGATCTCACGCATGTGAGGAACTAATAAAAGGAGTTTGGTGAGAGCTATAATTTTGAGTCTTTTGGCTAAATATTGCTAAATTTAAAACATATTTGCGTTATAGGTAATGTTTGAAGTTATTTAGGAAAATGAGGAGAGAGATTGAATTTCGGCAACATGTTGCCGAAATTCACGTCTACGCAACAGTGTTGCCGAAATTCATCTGCCCAAATTTCCTATGCTGCCTGGATGTGTGAGAAGTGCAATAATGAGTGAGTGCCAAAAAAAAAAAAAGTAATTGTGGCAATGGTATTGCCGAAAATGGTAGGGAAAAAAAAAGTGAATGCGGAAAAATTAAAGAAAAATATAATGTGCTACGTACACAATATTTTCACAATAAATCACAGGTAACTAGTTATTATTAGTTCAAATTTAAATTTAACATTGAGATTACTATTTTAATATAACAATAACAATAAGTAACAACTGATACTTAGAATTTGTTGTAAAAATGTTGTAAAAATTGTATGCACTTAATTGAAAAAAAAAAAAAAAAACCTTTTTCCCAATTGTGGCAATGGCATTGCCGAAATTGTGGGGAAAATTCCACAATTGGGAAAAAAAGTTTTTATTTTTTTTTCCATTTTCGGCAAATCCATTACACTTTTTTTCTTTTTTAAGAAATATAAGTGCACACAATTTTTACAACATTTTTACAATAAATTCTAAGTATCAGGTTGTTACTTATTGTTATTGTTATATTAAAATAGTAATCTCAATGTTAAATTTAAATTTAAACTAATAATAACTAGTTACCTGTGATTTATTGTAAAAATATTGTGTACGTAGCACATTATATTTTTCTTTAATTCTTCCGCATTCACTTTTTTTTTTCCCTACCATTTTCGACAATACCATTGCCACAATTACTCTTTTTTTTTTTTTTTTGGCACTCACTCATTATTGCACTTCTCACACATCCGGGCAGCATAGGAAATTTGGGCAGATGAATTTCGGCAACACTGTTGCCGAAATTCAAGGTTTACTATTGCCGAAATTAAGATTTTCTCTTTCCTCCTTTTTCTCATTCTCTCTCCTACTTTTGTTGAATTTCGGCAACAGTGTTGCCGAAATTCAATCTCTCTCCTCATTTCCCTAAATAACTTCAAACAGTACCTATAACGCAAATATGTTTTAAATTTAGCAATATTTAGCCAAAAGACTCATGTGGATGAACTGTAAAGATTGTTGTAATTTGGTGAGAGCTGTAATTTTGATGAGGAACTAATAAAAGAAGAGTTTGGTGAGAGCTATAAGCAGCTAGGGATTGTTGCTGGGGTGAGACTCCCTACAGTTTATTCCCTCATCAAACTTGAGTGTACTTAGTGGATATTTAATTTTCAATAAAATAATCAATTTGTTGTTACATCATTTTGAGTTATATGATCTTACAAAGACCTTGAAAAAAGATCGGGTGGATGATTGGAACTGTTTATTACACCAATTAGGTATGAAAAAATCATCATTCTAAGTCCAATGTTTATCAAATAGTGCATTTCATTGATTGCAGTAATAGTTTCTCCAAGACTATATGTGTAAGGCTAAGAAATGTTACATACGTTTTGTTGCCTATGGGGGTTTAATTTTAATGTTGCTTTATTGTGTGAATCTTCTCTAACTTGACACTTGATTTCAAATTCATAATAGCATTGGACGATATTTCTGCATGGGGCTAAAATGGGCTAATGACATCATTGGCAGCACAACTGAGGAGCTTGTCCTTATGGCAAGACAGGGTAATGCTATTCCTTGATGTTATCTTGGAAATGGTGAGCTTATGTTGCTTATATCTGTAAAACTGAGCTTCAAACTAGTAATGCTATAAGACTTTTTTTTAAGCTAAACTACTCTGAGACTTAATTGCAGGTGATTATAGAGCTTGAGAACATCCCATAAAAGAGTTCTCTTTCTGATGATGACGTCACATAAAGAGTTCTCTGAGATCGGCAGCTTACCCAATTATGCCTTTCAATTGATCTTCTATTTCAACGGTTTGTTAATATATATTAGTTCATTCACAAACTTAGTCCCCCCCCCCCCTAAAATTTTTGTGCCCGTTACCTTGCCAGTGTCTGAGAATGTAATGTTGCTTGGAATGTTAATAGAGGAACACTGTTGATTTTTGTCATTGAATCTTCTCTATATGTAAACATATATTCTACTTTATTTTTTAAAGAGAAAAATCAATGTTTTGGTATCCGGTGATACCAGTTGGAGCGGGAATCAGTGATTCCAATCCAGAAGCCAAAGCATATAGGCACCTTGGCCGACCTCTTAAGTATCTACTACATATCCTCAACACTTTCCTACATAAAATTTGAGTTCCTACATATATTTAAATAAATATATTCGTATGCATGGGATTGCTATCAAAATCTTTTAATGGGTGTTGTGATCTTTTTTGTGGGTTGCTGGAATTAATTGCTTTTTTTTTTTTTTTGGAATCCTCTGATAAATGGGTCTTGTCTGTTTTACCAGTTAAAAATTTTTGAGTCAATAGTTATTGTACACAATAACCTTTATATGATCTGGCTAGATATGGTTATTAGTTAAGGAGTACAAGGAAAAAAAAAAAAAAAATACGAGTGCAACAGGCTATTGGGGTGCAACTGACCTAGACGTATTAAAATGGCTTATTATGTTTTTTTTATGCCTGAACTCCCTTTTTAGTTTCCAAGGATGAATCTTTTTCTGGTTTTCTTGAGCTGCAAAATTGATTATTAAATGTTTTTAAAACGTGGGAAATAAGATTTTTGTGACAATATTGGGCTAAGGAAGATGCTATTTACTTAAACTATATTATGCCTTTGTATAGGAAACCACTAAATGATTCCAAGAGCAGCAAGATTCAATTATATCTTCTCTTATCCATGCCAAGTTGATTTTTTTTTTCCAATATTAATTTTTGATATCCAATTTATGGTATAACTGAAATTTGAGTTCCCTATATTGTGCAGAACAAAATTCTGACCAAGCCAAGTTTTAAAACTCTGCCAGAGAATTGAAACACAATTCGAGCTTGGTATCTTCTACAGTTTGAGTATATGATGGTGTTGTCATTTTTTCAAGACCTCATTAATCGAAAGTTTTATCTATTTTCAGAGCTCTTAATCAGATTAGTTATGTTGCAGCAATTATACACCTTATTTGACCCAATCCATGGGGCCCAGAAATTGGAGCAATAGAACCTAACTCCTAAAGAAATTGATGAATTTGAAACTATTGTTTATAATTTGAAAAAGAATATGTTGTCTATGTACCAGTAATGAACCATTTCAGGCATGATAAAAAATTACAATAATCTATTGTTTGAAGTTTCAATTTGAGTCCACTTGGCTTTCATCTAACTTTCCAACATTTCCCTTCTATACGGGTGATGGACAAGTGCAATTTCAGGATAACAACAGATGATGAGATTGAGGTTGCTCTCTCTGCACAATCTTGCCTAAATCTTAATATTGTATTAACATGTCTATTGAGACCCATTACATTATAGAGTAACTCTATGAATAACCACCTTTTGAAATAAAGTAACTCTATGAATTTCCTCAAAGAAATGATTTTGAGGTCATCATTTCAATTGTTGTATGATATTAAACTACATTCAAAGCTGTGATGTATCAAACGTCATCTTTACGAGATAAAAGCTTACTACCCCTCTACCAAATGAAAGTCATGCAATCAAGTCTGGCATGTTGGTGATTAGAATCTTATTGATGTGTACATGAGGTCTCTCCTCTTTTTTTCAGGGAAACTTACTTAATTCTATAATATAAAAAAAAGGGCTATATAGTTCTTTGTTGAATGCAAGTTTCTTTATGAGTAATTGCAAATGCACTATGGTTGGTCACCAAATAACTGGAGGCACAGTAGTTGTAATGAATGTAGTAATGGATTACCATTCTCCTTTTTTACCTTATTTTGAAGTCAAGGGTATTCTCTCTCTTTCTCTCTCATAAAACTTTGTGATCCATCTTTTTCGTTCTAGTACATAATCTTCCCACGAGGCATTGGGATTGATCATACAACTGGTAACTTTTTCAAATCCAAAGTAAATACAATTATTGTGTGGAGATGTTTTTAGAAAGTGATTGGGTACATACTGTTGGGAATTTAAGCAAAAATTCCAACTTGTGAGAAACAAAAAATAGAAGAAAACACGTCAAAGAAAACAATCACACGCACAAAATAGTATTTACATGGTTCGGCAATTTGCCTACGTCCACGGAGTTGCAGGAATTTCACTATTATCAAGGAAAAAAATACAAAGTGCGACTACAGTGTTTTTTTTTCCTCTCTAAAAACACAACAACAACATCAAAACCCTAATCACAAAAGAGGCTTTTATATCCTGCGCACAGGATTACAATGGGCTACAAAACAGGCCAAAAAATTTAAATATAAACTAGGCTCCACAAAGCCCAACAAATCTCCCACTTGGAGACTAGTTCAATAACCAACATCAGCCGCTATCCTCCAAAAACAATCTCTCATCCCTGCAACTCATCCTCTTGTCCTCAAGCTAGAAGACCAACTGAAGCTGCACACAGCTTCAGCTTCTCAATAGTGACACCCTTAGTCAACATGTCTGCCGGGTTCTTAGATCCACATATCTTCTCAAGTATTACTAGCTTATCTTCAACAAGGTACCGGATAAAGTGGTATTTTGTTTGTATATGTTTCGACTTTGAATGAAAAGCCGAATTTTTAGCAAAAAAAATTGCACTATGACTGTCACTGTGTAGAATGCCCATCTCCTGCTTCTTACCCAATTCATCTAAGAAACCATAGAGCCAAATCATCTCATTTCCAACTTCAGTTGCTGCAACATACTCAGCTTCTGTAGTAGACAAAGTAACAATCTTTTGCAAATTTGAAGCCCATGATATAGCTGTACCACCCAGAGTAAATACAAACCCAGTAGTACTCTTTTTACTATCAACATCACCAGCAAAATCAACATCTACATAACCTTGCAACTTCAAACTTGCACCTATGAAGCAAAGACATGTATCTGATGAACCCTTCAAATATCTCAAAATCCACTTGACTGCCTCCCAATGCTGCTTTCCAGGCCTACTCATGAATCTGCTCACAACTCCCACTGCATGTACAATGTCTGGCCTTGTACACACCATAGCATACATCAAGCTGCCAATAACTGAGGCATAGGGCACCTTGCTCATATGGTCCCTTTCTTCTTCTGTCTTCGGTGACTGTTCCTTGCTTAATTTGAAATGACTACCCAAGGGTGTGCTCACTGGTTTAGCTTCATTCATGTTGAACCTGCTGAGAACTTTCTTCACATACTCTGACTGTGAAAGCTTCAATGTACCATTAGCCTTGTCTCTAATGATTCTCATACCAATGATTTGCTTTGCAGCTCCCAAATCCTTCATTGCAAACTGTTTTGACAATTGCTTCTTCAGATTATTAATCTCTTCAATGCTAGACCCTACAATGAGCATATCATCCACATACAACAGTAAAATGATATAAGAATTGTCAAAGAATTTGACATAGCAACAATGATCAGCTTCACATCTCTTGAACCCAATTTTATGCATAAAACTGTCAAATTTCTTGTACCATTGTCTAGGAGCTTGTTTTAGGCCATACAAACTCTTTCTTAGTTTGCAGACTAGATTCTCTTGTCCTTAAACAATAAACCCTTCTGGCTGAATCATGTAAAGGTCTTCCTCCAAATCACCATAAAGGAATGCCGTCTTCATATCTAACTGCTCAAGATGTAAGTTTTCTGCAACCACCATTCCCAATACCAGTCTAATTGTTGACATCTTCACAACTAGAGAAAATATCTCTATGTAGTCAATGCCCTCCTTCTGCTGGAACCCTTTAACAACCAATCTGACCTTGTAACGTTTGCTACCATCATGCTCATTCTTTATTCTGTATACCCATTTGTTGTGCAAAGCCTTCTTTCCTACTGGCAATTCAGTCAGTTCTCATGTCTGATTCCCCAACAAGGAATCCATCTCATCCTTCATGTCTAACTCCCACTTGCTTGAATTTTCATCTTGCAAGGCTTCATCATAACACTCTGGCTCACCACCATCAGTCAATAGTAGATAATTTAAAGCGGGTGAATAACGCTGTGGAGGTCTAATGTTCCTGGAAGATCTGCGGACTTCAGCTACAGGTGTACTCTGATCTACCTGTGAATCTGCATTCTCCTTATTTTCTTCACCCCTTTTCTGGACAGTACTTTCAGTCAATCCATCTAAGTTGACAAACTCAGATTTCTTTTGATCTATCTCTGCAATATCTGATACTACAGTTGACCCGTCCTTATACATAACCTGTTCATTAAATATCACATTTCTACTTCTGATGATTTTCCTGTTTTGTTCATCCCAAAACCTATAGCCAAATTTCTCATCACCATAGCCAATTAAAAAACATATTTTAGACTTAGCATCAAGTTTACTACGAGCATCAGAATCAATATGAACATAAGAAACACAATAAAAAACTTTTAAATGGGAAAACTTTACCTCTTTACCACTCCAAACCTCCTCAAGAAGTTTGAACTCCATGGGAACTGATGGCCCTCGGTTTATCAGGTAAGCTGCAGTGCTAACAGCATCAGCCCAGAAAGTTTTTGGTAGTCCAGCATGCAACCTCATACTCCTAGCACGCTCATTACGAGTTCTGTTCATGCGCTCAGCCACACCATTCTGCTCTGGTGTCCCAGTAATGGTCTTTTCCATCCTAATTCCCTGTGCAGCACAATACTCACTGAACCCTTCATCTATGTACTCTCCTCCATTATCTGACCTCAAACATTTTAGTTTTAAACCTGTTTCTGTCTCAACCATGGCCTTCCACTTCTTAAAAGTTTCAAATACATCAGATTTATTTTTCAGAAAATAAACTCATACCTTTCTGCTTGAGTCATCAATGAAAGTGATGTAGTACCTTGAACCTCCAAGGGATGCAACCGGAGAAGGCCCCCACAAATCAGTGTGTACTAACTCCAATTTTTCTGCCTTCGGTGTCCTGCCAGTTTTCAAGAAGCTCACATTTTTCTGCTTTCCTAAGATGCAGCTTTCACACATGTCAAAATCAATGGACTTCAGTTCTGGTAGTTTTCCTTTTGACAGCAGCATCTTCATCCCTTTCTCACTCATATGACCAAGTCTGCGGTGCCATAGGCTTGTATCAGTACTTGCATCAGCAACTGCAATTGTGTCTCTTGGACTTGAGGTCATATAGAGAGTGCCAGTCTTCTTTCCACGAGCCAATACTCTAGCTCCCTTTGTAACCTTCCAAGTACCACCAACAAATAATATTGCATGCCCTTCATCATCAAGTTGTCCAACAGAAATCAGATTCCTCCTCAGGTCAGGAATATGTCGAACCTTCTCTAATAACCAAACAGACCCATTGGGCAACAATATCCAGACGTCTCCCATACCTACAACATCCAAGGCTGAACTATCAGCTAAATACACCTTACCAAAATCACCTACAACATAATTCTGTATGATTTCTCAGTGTGGAGTGGTATGAAACGAAGCTCCTGAGTCCAAAACCCAATCATCAAGTGGACTGTCTACTGCAAGAAGTAACGCATCTTGTATCTCTTCTGTTACAGCATTAGCAGAATCATTTTCATTCTTCTTCTTAGGATTTTTGCATTGGTTCCTAAAGTGACCTGTTTTCCCACAATTCCAGCATTGTACTTGTTGGCCTGATCTAGATTTATTTCTGTTCTGATTAGAATTTCTGAATTTTGATCTACCTCGATTTGAATTTCTGTTATTACATCTGCCTCTTGTCTCAAGGTTTAGGACAGAACCAGATCCTGAGGTTTCACCTGCATCTCTTCTGCGAATCTCCTCAACCAGAATCAAATCTCGAATATCATTGTACTTGAGATTTTCCTTTCCTGTAGAATTACTTACTGCCATCCTCATTGCCTCCCAACTGTTTGGCAAAGAAGCCAAGACGATCAAAGCACGAATCTCATCATCAAAATCAATTTCTACAGACGACAATTGATTTGTGATAGTGTTAAATTCATTCAGATGTTGTGCTACTGATGCGTTCTCTGCCATCTTCAAACTAAACAGTTTCTTCATCAGATGCACCTTGTTGTTTGCTGACGGCTTTTCATACATACCAGACAAAGCCTTCATCAGATCTGCTGTGGTCTTCTCCTTTACAACATTGTGTGCAACAGACCTAGACAGAGTTAACCTGATAACTCCCAGTACCTGTCTGTCAAGATGAGCCCATTCATCAGCCTTCATCGCCTCAGGTTTTATCCCCAAAAGAGGCAGATGCAATTTCCTCCCATAGAGATAATCTTCAATCTGCATCCTCCAATACGCAAAGTTTGTGCCATCAAACTTTTCTATTCCAGACGCCTTTCTTGCTTCCTCTGCCATTACTCCCACTGCTCTGATACCAGTTGTTGGAAATTTAAGCAAAAATTCCAACTTGTGAGAAACAAAAAATAGAAGAAAACACGTCAAAGAAAACAATCACACGCATAAGACAGTATTTACGTGGTTCAGCAATTTGCCTACGTCCACGGAGTTGCAGGGATTTCACTATTATTAAGGAAAAAATACAAAGTGCGGTTACAGTGTTTTTTTTCTCTCTCTAAAAACACAACAACAACATCAAAACCCTAATCACAAAAGAGGCTTTTATATCTTGCGCACATGATTACAATGGGCTACAAAACGGGCCAAAAAATTTAAACATAAACTAGGCTCCACAAAGCCCGACACATACTTATCTTGATGTGTCTAAAAGTGACTGCTTCTATTGGATTGCAATACAATAACCTAAATGTTCTGTAATATTGCTTATTTCATACATTTAGATATACTGGAATGTTATTATTATTATTCAATTGTTTGTGTTATTGAGCGATTACATTGACCTAGGGAAATTGGTGTTCAATTTTTGTTCTTGAAATCTGAACTTACCTGATTTAAGAGTTGTATTTAGTATGTGAATCTGCTTTCAATATAAGTCCAAGCTCTCTCTCTCTCTCTCTCTCTCTCTCTCTCTCTCTTTAGTATGTGAACTGTCTACTTTATAATTCTGAGCTCTCATTCTTCTGTATTTATCATGTGAATTGCTTTTAATTATTCTGTGAGACAAAGAGACGATGCACTAATTCAGTGAGCCAACTCCCCACTAACACATGAATCCTAATCTCTTCTATTTTCCCATATTTTCATGGAATTTTTTGAATTAAAAGTGCGTGATAACTGATAACTTGAAAAATTAGGCATTTGCTTAAGTTACAATTGTCTTTCAGAAGATCTTTTGCCTATTCTGATAAATTTCATGGATGCTTTTGACTGAATGCTCGATCAGTTAAATGAACTGGATCTTGAGATTTTTTTTAGTCTCAACTGGCTGTTGTGGAACAACAGAAATGAGGTTTAACTTGGGCTTTGGTTGACTTGTTCATCTCCGGATATGCTTGCTCAAAAAGTTGCAGATTATGCTACTCAATTCCTTAAGCATATCATACAGACAAAGATAGGTAGGTGATAAGAGGAACTAAAAAAAGGTGGCAGCCAATTCCTCTTCTTTAATTTCACTGCTGTACAAAGAGCATATAAAAATTATTTTCTTAATGAGAAAATTAAAGATGTTGTGAAGTGACAAAAAAAATGTAAAATTATTTTTAAAGTTGTGCTTACTTCTTCACAATAATTTCTTTTAACTGTCCATTTCGGTCCATGCATAAAAGGAATGTAGCCTAACTGTTTTATCTCTTTTAAAATAGAGATTAGATAGGTATTGTACAGATAATATAAGGTGAATTTAAATAGAAAATCAAACAGAGATAATATCTCCTAGTTCTTAGCTTCAAATATCTAAGTTATCTCTTTTATTTGATATTATCCTTATCTGTAAGCTTGACAATAAAGGTGGTGTATTATTAGGAATAAAATTGTCACACCTAAGGTGTAAGGAAAAGAAATGAAGAGATCATCAATACCAAAAGAATGAAAAAAAAAAAATTGAAATAGGATGCATGTGTATCCTAAAACAATAAATAAATAAGTTGATATTAACAAAACTTAAGTTGCATGTTTTATTAAAAAACTTATTGTTACTTTATCCAAAGAAGCTAATAAGAACAAATAAACTGTAATCATTTGACGCAACTAAAGTTTCTAAAGACTAAACTCAACTTTTATTATATAGTATATAGCATATGATTTGTAAATTTATATATAATAAAATTTGTATTAACTACAAAGTCTACAATATCACTAAAAAATAATTAGGAAAGTGAAATTAACCAATCATGTCACTTTGTACAATTTTTTAGTTAGTAAACAATATCTTTTAAATGTTTTTTTACTATTAAAAATTTAAATGAAAACATTCATACGATGCATTATTTAAAAGAACTTATTGTTTGATTAATATTAATTTTTAAAATGCTTAAATGACTTAATGCACTTATACTTGTAGAGTGACCACTGCGCACCCTTAACGTGATAGTCACTTCACAAGTATAAGTGTTTGTGGGATGTAGAAGGTAACGGTCGGGATTCAAGTATCCAAGAGGGAGCTTCACACACATATACACTTAGATTAGACTAGAATAGAATTTCTATCTTGTATCCAAAAAAAAAAAAAAAAGATTTGAACAAAATGATTAAATTAACTAATTATTTACTAATATATTTTAGTATTGAAGTGGACCGAATGAACCGAAGTAGACTGAATTAGACCAAAGTGGACCAAAATGGACTGAAGTAGACCAGATGGACCGAAGTGGACCAAAATGGACCGAATTGACCAAAATAGATTGAAATGTTACCTTGATGTGGCTCAATAAGAGCATAGCAACTTTTAGATATTATATAAATATAGATAAGTTTTTGTTGTGAATTAAACATTTTGTTACTATTATTTGTTTAAGTCAATTTTTTGTCTATGCGTTTTTAATGAAGTTTAACGAATTTAATTTTATCACATACTGTGCAAATGATTTCTATATTGTACAAGGGTTAAAGGCTCTTCATACTGCCAACATTGTCTACAGAGACTTGAAGCTAGAAAACTGTCAGTTCTTGAACCAAAGTCAGGATTATTCTATGAAGATTATGGATTTTGGACCGAGTCCTGTGGAGTTCACAGACCTAGTTGTTAGATTCTTTGATTCTCACCAGAGGCACTTTAATTTCTCAGGGATCAGTAACTTCTAAAAGTGATATGTGGTATTTGAGTTGGATCATGGGTGTCATATTGTATATCTTACTCTCTAGGTGAGTATGTAGCTTTCTAATTTTCCTAAATATCTTCTTACAAAAATTATACAGTAACTGATACAACTCTTACAATTATCACACCTCCTGTAACACTCCAAATTGCATTACATTTCTTCACGATTGCTGTTCCTAAAAATTATATTTGGATCTTGGTTTTCCTATTGAACCTCTCACTTTGCACATGTAATTAGTTTAGCACCCATCAACTTGGTGCTTTCCACACAAGTATATGGGTTGCTAGTGGATAACAAATCTTAATTGCCCAATATATCTATTAGCATCCTCTCCATGTGAAATGAATCTAGTTCATAATTCAAATTAAATATTATAAATTAAAAAATGTATGTAGTCTCACATCATTTAAAATTTTAAATGATTTGGTACTTTATACACACTGTCATTTCCAGAAAATAAAATAATATTAACCGTGAAATACTCTTTCAATCCATTTCACATATAAGTTTCATACACGTCTCATTTTCCCAGTATGGCAACTATTATGATACATTCATGTAATGGAATAAATTCATCACATCATGAACTTGTTTCACCTAAATTAAGAAACAACAATTTTTTGTTTTTGATAAGTATAAATTAAGAAAAACAATACTAAAAATACTCAATTTTACAAATTACTGAAGCAATCAATTGTGAGTAGCGGAAAAAAACGGTGCTAGGACCATGTAAATAATAGCGGCTAGAAAGTGTTCACCACTCACAATCGACCACTTCAACATGCAAAATTGAGTATGTCTCTAGATTTATTCAATAAGAAATTGATGGAACCAATAAATAATTCAGTTGCCCTAACAAGACAATGTAAATTAAAAGTGATACAATGGTTAGGTTACATTCCATTTATGTATAATCCTGTCATATAGGTAACCAAGAGATTAGTACAAAACTAATATATAAATCAGCTGAACCATTTTTCTAAATCACTTTTCATTTATTTCAATCCAAAATATTATGAAGAAATTATCAGGGAAGTAAAATAACCTGGAAGTACATATAAACAGCTCAACAAATCAGTTAAGGTTTAGAAGGCCAACTGATTTACACTACAGGTGCATGATGATAGCCTATATTGTCAACAAGAATGATTAATTTGCTTTTAAGGTCTCCAGCAATCAATCTGTATCAATAAATCAAAAAACAACCACAGTAAATTTTTATACACATACAGATGTCTAGTTACATAACAATTGTCAGCATGGAGGATATGGTGGATACCTTGCTAGATAAGACGATATGACATCAATTGAAGAACAAGCTAGGATGATATGGCATAAGTCCGCTATTTTCTTCTACGTGGATCCCGGGTGAGTCCATGCTTCTTTAATGATTTGATATAATTTCTCATGAAGCTAAATTTGTTGCTACCAAGCTCATAAAAATAATCCCAGGAATATATCCCAGTTTTATGCAAGTCATCAAAAACAATCCTGAAACATCAACCAAAATGAGAACAGCATCACATCATCAAATGTGAAAAAATTTGTTAGCAGATACATTTCCGGAAACAAAAATTTAAACAATGATGCCCAAACTTAATCAAACTTACAGTACCTTACCCCGTAGTTTCCTACAGGCTCTGCAGACATGATTCCCACATGACGCCTTCCAGAAATCACCTGGTTTGAGTCAAGTTGAAATCATAAACACGAAACATATACCGCGATAATCAATTCATTTGAACTAGACAAATGAGCTCATTGTTTGAGGCCTTAGTGAAAAATCCACCAACAAAGTAACAACATTTTTTTTTTTTTTGGGGCAAAAATTATGGAGAGAAAATATTGTTGTAACAATTACCTTTTCACCACCAATAGACCTGATCTTGCTGTCAACAGCTGGGCTGTGTACTCTTAGAAATTCAGCTGACAAATTAAAGATGCTACCATCAGCAAATCCAACCTCTACCTAAAATTTAAAATAAAATAAAATAAAAAATTGGAAAAACCAAATAATCACGAACTAATTAACTAGCTACTAACTTAAATCAGGGATTCCCAATTTCAATGAAATTTTTTTGCAATAATATTGAGTAAATCTTTAAAAAAGAGAAATATACAATGTATTATGAATTAGGACTAAAGCTGAAGAAGAGCGAGAGAGAGAGAGAGAGCGGTAACACATACAGATTTAGGGGGATGAAGAGCGAATCTGGTGAGGCGTGGAGCATCTACAGTTGTGTGGATCCTTCGAATCGCGCTCCCTATTGCTAACATCGCTCCCTTTCTCTCTCTGCTGCTCTGCTCTGCTCTGCTCTGCTCAGCTCAGTCTTTTACACTGTTTTTATGTTTGAGGTGAGGGCAAACCGGCGTCGTCTGGTGGTAGTAGCAGTATAGCACTGGACAAATATGTCACTAGCGGCCGTGCTATACAATAACTTGTTTTTGGGAGTTGATTTTTGCTTTTTAAAACAATCCTTCAAACTTTTTATATATTTTTATTTTGAATTTGAATTTTGAAAACTTAACTGTTGAATTAAATATTTTTATTATATTTTTCATACTTGCAAAAATTTTAAAAATTCAAATATCAATTGCTATGCCATCAAATAAATGTTATAATTTCAAGTTTTTATGGTCTAAAATTGTATATAAAAAATAAGAACATAAGAAATATGAAATTCAACAATTAGATTTTCAAAATTCATATCTAAAAAAGAGATGAATTAAAATTTTGAAGAATTTTTTTTTTAATTAGTTTGGAGCGAAATTTTATTCTAATAGACCGAATAGAACTAAAGTGAACTAAATAGGATTGAATAAGACCAAAGTGGACCGAATAGGACAAATAGGATCGAATAAGACCAAAATGGGTGAAATGGAGTTCTACTTTAAACCCGATTTACTGAATTTTGAGGAAGTCAAATTCCAAAAAAAGTTACATAAATAAATAAATTATGATACGGTCCATTCAGTTTTATTCGGCTAATCCTGTCCACTTTGCTCTTATTCGGTCCTATTCAATGCACTTCGGTCTTATTCGGTCTTCTTTGGTCCTATCAGGTCTTATTCGGTCCACTTCGGTCATTTGGTTCTATTTGATCCACTTCAATCTATTTTGGTCAAATTTGGTCCACTTCGACCCATTTTGGTGCACTTAGATAATAGGAAAAGACAAATTTGAACGGACAGCACCTATTCTAATTTCTAAATCCAAATTTATTTTTAAAAAAAGTATAGACCTCAAATTTATTTGCAGTCCACTTCAGTCCAACTAAATTTGAGTGAAAGTCTTTCTAATCATAAAGACTGCTCTGCTCTGCTCTGCTCAGCTCAGTCTTTTACACTGTTTTTATGTTTGAGGTGAGGGCAAACCGGCGTCGTCTGGTGGTAGTAGCAGTATAGCACTGGACAAATATGTCACTAGCGGCCGTGCTATACAATAACTTGTTTTTGGGAGTTGATTTTTGCTCTTTAAAACAAACCTTCAAACTTTTTATATATTTTTATATTAAATTTGAATTTTCAAAACCTAACTGTTGAATTAAATAACCTTATTATATTTTTCATACTTGCAAAAATTTAAAAAATTCAAATATTAATTGCTATGCCATCAAATAAATGTTAAAATTTCAAGTTTTTATGATCTAAAATTGTATATAAAAAATAAGAACATAAGAAACATGAAATTCAACAATTAGATTTTCAAAATTTATATCTAAAAAAGAGATATATTAAAATTTTGAAGAATTTTTTTCTTAACTAGTTTGGAGCGAAATTTTATTCTAATAGACCGAATAGAACTAAAGTGAACTAAATAGGATCGAATAAGACCAAAGTGGACCGAATAGGACAAATAGGATCGAATAAGACCAAAATGGGTGAAATGGAGTTCTACTTTAAACCCGATTTACTCAATTTTGAGGAAGTCAAATTCCAAAAAAAGTTACATAAATAAATAAATTATGATACGGTCCATTCAGTTTTATTCGGCTAATCCTGTCCACTTTGCTCTTATTCGGTCCTATTCAATGCACTTCGGTCTTATTTGGTCTTCTTTCGTCCTATCAGGTCTTATTCGGTCTACTTCGGTCATTTGGTTCTATTTGATCCACTTCAATCTATTTTGGTCAAATTTGGTCCACTTCAACCCATTTTGGTGCACTTAGATAATAGGAAAAGACAAATTTGAACGGACAGCACCTATTCTAATTTCTAAATCCAAATTTATTTTTAAAAAAAGTATAGACCTCAAATTTATTTGCAGTCCACTTCAGTCCAACTAAATTTGAGTGAAAGTCTTTCTAATCATAAAGGCTATGAATATATAAGTGTAATTTTTTTGCAGTAACTCATTTGTCCTACATTAAAGTAATTCATTTGTTTTAACATTAACATCATTCACGGAATAGTGACTAGTTGATATTTATTATTTACATCAAAATCCATGTATAGATATAAAATTTTAAAAAAAATAAAAAATAAAAAAAAAAAACCCAAAAATGAAACGGTTGTAATTATAAAATGTCTAGTTATAAAACCCAGAAACGAAACTGTTGAAAATATATAGTATGTAAAGTGTTTCTTTCGTGCTCTTAAAAATTTTCAATTCAATTGAATCAATTCTTATATCATGTTGCATGGTAACTATAAGAATTGCCTTGACTATCACATCCGTGGCTAGAGACCCAAGACTACGTCCCGGCGTTCAACTAAAATCTCAACTTCGCATGTTCCAACTCTGCACACAAATTATCCCATCTTATAAGATTTGGATCCCCATCTAACTCAATCCACATGCCATAGAGCAGGTAAAACCATGCGCACACGCCTTCACAGCATTTAGTTGAAAAGTATAAAAAGGCATTTCTCTAACAAACAGTCCCCGGAGATGTTGCATGGATCTTCAATAAAAGGAAAACCACTATTCGTAGAGAGAGATCTTTTTTTTCACTACATTACGTTGAGATGAGCGCAGAATAGAGTAAAGTTTGTCATTAAAAAATAAAATCCAATAAAAGATGAGCGCCAAATGCAACTCCATTAAAAGAGTCGTCCACACCATAGCTAAACACGAGCTGGATTGAAGTACTTAAAGCACGCAGCATTTAAAATAACATAACTAGAAATAAAAGCTGGCATCAGTATTTAGAACAAAGAAAGTATAAAATATCATACCAATAGATAAAACACCAAAACCGACCATTCCTTGCCTTAGATCTATGACTTTGACAATACAAGACCTAACTAGAGCTAACCATAGAAATAACCAAAAAAAAAAAAAAAAAAAAAAAAAGCAAATTACCAAAAGGACTCTACTTATCAGATATCATTAACTCTGGGGTGATGTTTTGGCAACTCCACTCTGCTGAGCAGTCTGAGAAGCAGGTGCTGCATCATAGGTCCCACGGGTGTTCCCGCCAGCACTGCCATCAGCAGAATAAACCGGAGGCTGTGAGTAAGCAGCACCATAAGCATTGTATGGAAGCGGTGCCTGTCCATAACCTGGCTGGCTAACAGGTGGTGCACCATAAGGTGGAGCTGCATAACCTGGCTGACCAGCTGCAGCACCATAATTGGATGGTGGGGCACGTTGCGAACCAGAATCTGGCTGAGCATAACTAGCAGCTGGTGGCTGAGAATGGGGATATCCTGGCTGCACAGGGGCAGGCTGGCCATAGCCTACAGGGGTGCCACCAGGTGACTGCGTAGGCTGCCCATAAACCGGGGGATTCGCAAGTGGTTTCTGAGCCTGAGGTGCTCCATAGCCAGGCCCATATCCAGGCTGAGCTGGTGGTTGATTTCCATAGCCAGCTTGGGAAGTTGGGGGAATACCATAACCTGGCTGTGTTGTTCCTTGAGTTGGATAACTTGCAGGACTGAGGCTAGGCTGTTGACCACTAGTGTATCCTTGCTGGCCCACAGAAGAAGGCTGGACAGGTGGAGCCTGGGTCGAATCCCCCTGGGAACCATAGGAGGGAGTGTGCCCGTCTTGTGTTGGATTAGTCACATTCCCATAGGTAGGAGCAGAAGCATACCCTTGCTGCTGATCATATGATGGTGGTTGGCCATATCCAGATTGAGGTTGTGCCTGATACCCTCCATAGCCATCTTGAGTATAACCCTGTCCCTGTTGATTATAGCTTGAAGGTTGTTGTTGACCATAATAATAACCAGAGTTATCTGCCGGAGCTGCAGGACCACCAGGGGTTTGCTGTTGCTGTGAAGGTGGCTGTTGACTGTAATAATCATTACCACCTCCCTGAGAAGTCTGTTGAGATGGTGGCACAGCTGACTGGTCCCAATTGGAGGCATATCCACCAGATGCAGGCTGAGGAGGATAGCCTGAATAAGGAGGCTGAGACATGTTATACTGGGGAGATGGGCCTGGATATGCTCCAGGCTGCACATAGCCATAACCTGTTTGTTGAGCGGGGGGAGCTCCAGGTGTGCCCCAGCCTGTAGGAGGCCGTGCTTGGTAACCTTGCTGAGGGTACCCTCCAGCCATTGAAGGATTTCTAACACGATTCTGCACAAAATTGTTTCCACAAATAAGCATGGCGAACTTTTCCAAAATGCTAGGAACATATGCGCATACAAAAAACCACAGGATGTGCATACATATATACATATAAACAACATAGAATGGAAAAGGTCCAAAAATTCAACAAAGTAAACACAGATAGCAAATAAGACCATACAAGGATTATTGGATTTCATACTGTACTAAGAAGGGGGTATAAATGCCTACATACCGTACTGGTTGAGGAAATATTGAGTTACTCCAGCAGAAGCCCAACCTCTCCCTATTCGAAGTGAATGGGTACCAAAAAAAAAAAAAAAGAACCACAATACTATACAAGATTTTACATAAAAGAGACATATGAACTCCATTGCCATGAAGAGGCAACAAGTTCATAACAAAGTAAAAACCAGAAAGTATATTTCAATAATATCCATTTGTGCATCATAATTAATAAACAGAAGCATCAGAATAAGAGTACAGGAAACCTAGAATGTCAAAATTTTGATCCAACTAGACATTGGTCAAGTAAATAGATCTCTTTAAAGAAGCTTACCAAGTTTGTGTATACATACATTTGTCATTCTTCTCTTAAAACTGGAAAATATTTATAATATACTTGAGAAAATATAATATATTACAATCTAACAGTCAAAGGACTACTTTGACTGAAAACAGTGACCAAAATCAGGACTATGTAAGAAATTAGAACTATGCATAGGACAGAATGAAATCAAACTGTTCAGCTAATCAAGAGAAACAAAGGGGGCATGTGACATTAAAATGAGGTAAACTGGGTGTTCTAATTGTTGTTAATGTTGAGCAATGTACTAACAAGAATATCACAAGGAACTTCATCGTAATAGATAGTATCAACGCAATAATCCTTAAGGTCCTCATCCAATGACAAATAATTCAGCCCAATGACCTTGTATTTCCATCAACAGAAACGCAGCTTCACTCCACAATATAATATCAGAAATTGGGTTTTAGAACCATACCAGAGTGATGCTGAGGGAACACCAACACAAAGAATTCCATGTTGGTGTCACCAAGGGTCCAATACACACTAACCCTACAATAGTTCCCAATAACAACATCAGTCATAGTTACAGAATCAATAAGCACATTTGACGGTTGAACAAGCTATAATCCCAATAATTATTCACTTGGACATAAGCTAAGAATGATTGTAGATTTGGACCAATATAAATCATAGGAATTAAGGAAGCCTTCATGAGCCCATAACCTAAACAGAAAACAAGTATGGAGGGCCGGACAGAAACCAATTATCCAATAAATCTGCATAGCACTTAGAAATGACAACAATAAACACTCTCACGAGAGACTGCCAGTTCAAACTATCAAATTTCAACTCTGCTCAACCCTCAATCTCATACATCCACCATCCACCAAAATCAACATATACATAATAATCTAACTGCAGTATATGATAAATTCAAGGAGCAGACAAGTCAAAACACGCTGCACGTTCATAGACTATATATAAATTCAGAACTTAATCCGTAAGAGATCCAAATGCATATAGAGCATTGCAAATTACTGTGCTACAGGGATCCTAACTCAAAAACTAATAACGACACACAATTGAAGAAATCTCTGTCAAAGCAGTTATTAAACAGAGGCTCAGCTCCTCTTCCAGAGTTCTTTCTGACACAAAATATGGTCTCCATGCATACCATCAAGAACAGCAGCAGAAGCAAAATTCTGGATTTGACAAGTCCAATAAAGGGAAGAAGAGCAATTGATGATAAAGTAAATGTATCCAATCATAAGAAATTTAACCAGATAGCTACTTAATGAAGATCCAGAAAAGTATCGGATATATGGTTAAGAGTAACATTAATAGAGGTGATGAAAACTACGAATGCAAATATTACCTATTTCTCTCTTAACAGAAAGTGCAATATGGGGAGAACACGTTACGATATGGTGGTATAACAATTAAGATTATTTGATAGAGAACTAAATTATGAGCCATCCAGCTGTTTATTGAGCATTGTGAACCGCGCTACAGGAGTCCTAACTCAAAAATTAGTAACAATACACAATTGAAGAAATCCCTATCAAAGCAGTTAATATTCCAGAGGCTCAGCTCCTCTTCCAAAGCTTTTTCTGACACGTTGGATTAGACAAGTCCAATAAAGGGAAGAAGAGCAATTGATGATAAAATACTTGTATCCATTAACTTTTTTGATAAGCAATCTATTTTATTGCAAAATAACTACCTTCTGAATTTACAATCAAAGGTAGCCTAAAAAAGTACCAAAGATTACATGCAAAAGAGAGCAAATAACTAAATAATATGACAGTACTACCATCACTCAGCCCCATTAAATTTTGTATCCAATCCTTTGAAAATTAACCAGATTGCCACTTAATGAAGATCCAAAAGTATTGAATATATAGTTAAGAGTAAGATTAATAGAGGATGAAAATTAAGAATGTAAATATTACCTATTTCTTTCTTAAGAGAAAGAGCAATAGGGGAAGAACACACTATGATATAGCAGTATAACAATTTACAGAGTATTTGATAGATAACCAAATTGCTAACAACTTCATGAGAATCCTTTCTTCAACATGAAGACCAGTAGCTTTAGCACGAGCTCTAGAACCATTAAACAATAAAACAAACAGAACCTACCATAGTCGGGATATGGACAAGAAAAGCAAAGTTGACAAGTGATACTTTCAGGAAAGAAATAAGAATGTACTTAACAAAACAAAGAATCTATTAATTGAAAGAAGAGTGCTGCTGAACCGTGAGCAATATATTCTCAAGATATCAGGTAATGGCACAGCAAATAATAACATGAATAAAAATGAATTAAAAATCCAAAAGGGAATTACGTCCCATTACTACCAAAAAACAAGGAACCCTTATGTCCTGCATCAAAGAACATTTGTAATAACAGTGCAACATGAAGATCTCTATTCTAACTTGTTGATAACAAATACTTGCTACAGAAAAAGATGAACCAAATGAAGATCTGAAAATTGTCACCATTGAAACAGATATCTAACAGTATACTTTCATCAAAGCACCACACAAAAATAGTATTAAAAAGCAATACTTAAAAAAACCCAAGCAACAAGATCCAGTTCCACAATCAAGAGTGCACAATAAGAATTATTTTTTTTCAAGATGCAACATAAAATATGCACACATATAAATCAATAAGGACAATGAATGTTCTCTTCTCATAAGAAAAGTTTTTCATCACTAGAAAATTTTAATTACGCACATAAGAAGCCGAGAGTTTATAGTCAAGGCCAGATCTGCAAACTGGCATTACCAACATACCTCACTGATGACTTCATTGACCAACTGTTTAGCAGTCTCAATTTGCTCGCTGGTCCCATCAATCTGTAATGTCCTTTCAGTCGATGTATCACCAGGGGGTAGATGTAATGGTATCACCTGACATGAAGATCTCTATTCTAACTTGTTGATAACAAATACTTGCTACAGAAAAAGATGAACCAAATGAAGATCTGAAAATTGTCACCATTGAAACAGATATCTAACAGTATACTTTCATCAAAGCACCACACAAAAATAGTATTAAAAAGCAATACTTAAAAAAACCCAAGCAACAAGATCCAGTTCCACAATCAAGAGTGCACAATGAGAATTCTTTTTTTTCAAGACGCAACATAAAATATGCACACATATAAATCAATAAGGACAATGAATGTTCTCTTCTCATAAGAAAAGTTTTTCATCACTAGAAAATTTTAATTACGCACATAAGAAGCCGAGAGTTTATAGTCAAGGCCAGATCTGCAAACTGGCATTACCAACATACCTCACTGATGACTTCATTGACCAACTGTTTAGCAGTCTCAATTTGCTCGCTGGTCCCATCAATCTGTAATGTCCTTTCAGTCGATGTATCACCAGGGGGTAGATGTAATGGTATCACCTGCACAAGGAAGAAAAAAAGGTATACAATCAGAAAATCAGGTTGCCCCCGAATTGAACATTTAGATAGAACAAATATTCTGAAAGGAAACCTGAATACGAGCTCCAGTATTAGCTTGCATATTTTTAATTGTCTCTCCTCCTTTGCCAATTACTAGACCAACCTGAAATGAGGTGCATATCACATAATATCCTGAAACACGCCAATAAAACTTTCAGCTCGAGCTGGCAAAAACAGTAACTATGTATACCTTGTTATTTGGGATTTTCATTACAAACTTATCAGCCCCAGACTGTCCAGTCAACCTTCGAGAAACCACACCAGAACCCCCTGCCTCAGCCTGGCCCAAACATTATACAATAATTGCAAAGGAAGAGATAATATAAACAATCACATTCAATCTTTATGGAAATGCAAAGTTAGAAGTACAACTTATCAAAAAAACAAAACAAAATAAAGTTGGGAGTAATATGTATTTTTTATAAGAAAAGAATACACAAATTTCAAGAGATTTGATTTCTTTTTCTTTTTTTTTTGATAGGTAAGATTTGATTTCTTTTTAAAGTTGCACCCACTGGAAAAATTCTTTTTGCAGTCAATCGTGAAGCTTCACTTAAAATAGTAGTGCTTCTTTCACTTCATAAAAATTAGCTGAAGATTAGACAAAGAAAAATAATAAAAGGTCTTACCAGAGGAGCATTAACTAGCTGCAATTTACATTAAAAAGAAAAAGAAACACTTGTCAACCACAAACCATGTAGGAGCAAAATCGAGTTTTGATAATTTGAAACTTTACCCCAAGTTTTCACTGACAAATATGTATGTAATAATTTCAGTTTACCTTGTTTAGTGTTCAATTTTACCAATTTAAGTTCACCCTGGCTATATTAACATCACACAATATTATAATTTAGCACTGAACAAAAATGCTAGAGGGCACAGTTAGCGCAAGGACAAATAAGCACCACCTCAGAAAGAACGTCAGTTATCAACTGTTCAGCCTTGGCAATCTGTTCTGGGGTACCCATGAGCTCCACCATCCTAGTAGGAGAATTGGGGTCCGCATCCATATCCCGAGTGACCTGAATCTTAGCTCCAGACTGAATTTGAAGATATTTGATGGTCTCCCCACCTTTCCCAATAATAACACCAACTCTACCATTCGGAATATCGATCTTCTTACTTGAGCTTGCATTCTGGTACCCATATGAAACGGGTGGCAAAGGAGCCGAGTTCATGTGTGGCTTCACATCTGTCCATCCAACCAAATCAAAGTCACAAGAGCTTTACACTAACATTCAGATTCATATAATTACACAATAAACATTCAATTATAATTAATAACCCTAGAAACCAAATCCCTAGAATCAACTATAGCTAACTAATACACTAACACAAAACCTAGATCAATAACCCTAGTAAACAAAACCCTAGATGCTATCAACAAAATCAATTCACGAAATTTTCACGCATGTAGCTCAAAAACGAAAACAAAAACTCAACCCTAGTAAGTTCAATATAGATCGAGAACCCTAATAAATTCAGTATAGAAGAGAGAGAAGGAACCAGGGGGAATGGAGCTGAAGCCAGAGTCGTGAGAATCGAATCCGGAAGCACCGTTCTCGAACTTAGGGCGTTTGGCGTCGAGTCCTCCGCCGACTGCGGCGGCGGCAGCTCCGGCGGAGCTGATTAAGAGGCGAGCTGCGACCTCCTGGGCGCGCTGCTTGGCTTTGATTAGGCCTTCGATGGGAGGAGCGACGGCGTTGTAGGAAGGAGGAGCCGAGTCCGGAGAGTGAGGCGCGATCGGAGCGGAGAAACCGGTGGGCCTTCGAGTGGACGGAGGCGGCGCCGTCTGGTCATCGTATTTGCGCTTGTTGGTGTCAGCGCCGGAGGAGTATTGTGCTTCGTCAGACATTTTAGGAGTGAGAGAGAAACCCTAGAAAGAGAGAGAGAGAGATTGAGTGAGGTTAGAACACGGGGAGGGTTTTATAAAGTGATGGTGGTGGAAAGAAAGAATATTGGATTTTTTTAATAGAGGATTCTTTTTTTTCTTTTTTTGTTTTTATTTATTTATTAAGGTTTTGTTTGTGTATGGGAGGAAATTATGGTTTTTCAACTTTTTTGGTTGTAGACAAAACAATATATAGCCAATGGGTATTAATGGCTGTTTACCGCTAGTTTAAGGAATTTACAGACTGTTGTTTGTTTCTATTAGAATAGGAACGGGAGAGGAGAGGTGTGTTTGTTTTATCTTATTAGAATGTAAATATTTATAAGTTTACATAACTTACTTTTAAAACAAAATAAGATAATAAAATAAGTCCATTCAAAGTAGTGTATTCTTAAATTCATTGTGCCTTCTCAAAAAAAAAAAAAAAAATTGTGTTTTGGACATTGAGAGAAAAATGAGTAAAATGTGTTTATTTCGGTTTAACTTATTAAGAGACGAATCTCCCCAAAAAAAAAAAAAAAACTTATTAAGAGACAAAAAAACAAAAATTGATGAAACAATTGATATAGTTAACCTCAAACTTATAAATACCTGCAATGGGAAGGAAACAACTCGAAATGAGGCAGTGATAGGGGATACCCAAATGCTTAAGTTAGTAATACAAATTTCTCTCCAAAAAAAAAAAAAAAGTTAGTCATTCAAATATGTTAATAGTTGTGACAACTAGAGTTATTTGTTTTGCACACATTCAATTATTTTTTACGATCTATGTATAAAGTGTTTTAGTTAATTCTTTTTTTTTTTTAGAATAAAAAATGAGGTCTCTAGTGTGGGCTCATCGACCTCACGCCACGTGACGGTAATAAATAATACCACATGTACCACATGAGCCTTGTTAGGACTATCGCTCGAATCGCTCCTCTCTGAGTGTAAAACAAGGACTCCTACCATTAAGTCACACCCACTGAGTGGTGTATTTTAGTTAATTCAAGTGTCACAATTGTATACAACAATAGATGAACTTCCATCATCTTAACTTAATGTCACATTTTTTTTTCTTTTCTCCTTGGTTTTGAGTGAATACCGAGGTCTATACATACATACATACATATATATATATATAATTTATTTTTTGGGTGGAACTGCAGGCACGTTCTAATCTCAATGTCGCTTTGAAATTCTTAAATTGAGCTCCGAACTACTAGTCTACTACTGAAGTTAACTCGGATCACTCTCAACCCCTTATACCGATAATTCTAATTAAATTTTTTTTGCCAAAGGTTACTGCCTTCTTCTTTTTTCTCTTTTTCTTTTTAATATTATTAGTAGACAGCAAACCTTTAGAGGGACACATGACCATTTTTAGACAACTGTTAAGTGTCCATATCACATCCAATGGATTTGATTTCGCAACACAAGCCAAACTCATCAGTGGGCCAAAAAATAAATCTGCTCATAGGAGAAGCATTGGTCTTTAAGGTGCATCCTGCAGGTGTAATTTGTAAAGGCAAAGTTGCACGTTTAGCTGCTCTTTCACCAATTCCCACTTTACAAATTCCATGAAAGTTGAGAAGATAAAAGGAATTTGGGGAAGCCACATCTTTTTCAAGAACAAGAAAAAGTTCAAAGAGGTTGTCTGTTCCATGTTTAGTGCCCAAAAAGCAAGCCTTGACTTTCAAGTTTAAATAGGAGGCAGACAGTTAATTTATGATTTTTTTAGAATAAAAAAGGAGGTCTCTAGTGTGGGCTCATCGACCCCACGCCACGTGACAGTAATGGATAATACCACATGTACCACATGAGCCTTGTTAGGATTATCGCTCGAATCGCTCCTCTCTGAGTGTAAAACAAGGACTCCTACCATTAAGTCACGCCACCCGAGTGGTGTGTTTTAGTTAATTCAAGTGTCACAATTGTATACAACAATAGATGAACTTCCATCATCTTAACTTGACGTCACATTTTTTTTTTCTTCTCCTTGATTTTGAGTGAATACCGAGGTCTATACATACATACATACATACATATATATATGTATGTATGTATATATATATATATAATTTATTTTTTTGGTGGAAGTGCAGGCACGTTCTAATCTCAATGTCGCTTTGAAATTCTTAAATTGAGCTCCGAACTACTTTTTTTTTTTGGTAAGCCAGAACTTAATATTAAAAACTAAACAGGAACAAATCTATTACAAAAAGAAGCCTCCTTATCAGCAAGGAGGAGATCAGCCACCACAGGCGGAGGATACAAAAAAACAACAAAATTAGAAATGGAGCTCCCCCCAAATCTTGCCAGCATGTCTGCACATTGATTAGCCTCACGGTATGTGTGTACCACTCTCTTGTTGGGAATGGCTTCAAGCAGCTTTCTGCAATCAGATAGCAAAGGCTCCATTAAAAGATTTGCCTTATTATTGTTCATGAGCATAACAATGCTTAAGGCATCTATCTCAACAATGAGGTTGTTTAGACCAAGTTCTATTGCGATTTCAAGGCCATCACGGAGAGCCCATAATTCAGCTGTGGAGCTGCTGGTGCTGCCGTGAGCCCTGGCATAACCTCTGACCCAATTTCCTTGATGATCCCGAATTAAACCCCCTCCCCCTGCCTTGCCTGGGTTCCCTAAAGCAGACCTGTCAGAATTGAGCTTCATCCAGCCCAAAGGAGGCTTTTCCCAAGCCACACGAATAACCTTTTTCATTTTATTACATCGGTCCTTGGTCCCAATGGAGAAAAATTCCGCACTTTCTTTAATGCACTTCGTATGGATCAGCTTATCTACTAGTCTACTACTGAAGTTAACTCGAGTCACTCTCAACCCCTTATACCGATAATTCTAATTAAATTTTTTTGCCAAAGGTTACTGCCTTCTTCTTTTTTCTCTTTTTCTTTTTAATATTATTAGTAGACAGCAAACCTTTAGAGGGACACATGACCATTTTTAGACAACTGTTAAGTGTCCATATCACATCCAATGGATTTGATTTCGCAACACAAGCCAAACTCATCAGTGGGCCAAAAAATAAATCTGCTCATAGGAGAAGCATTGGTCTTTAAGGTGCATCCTGCAGGTGTAATTTGTAAAGGCAAAGTTGCACGTTTAGCTGCTCTTTCACCAATTCCCACTTTACAAATTCCATGAAAGTTGAGAAGATAAAAGGAATTTGGGGAAGCCACATCTTTTTCAAGAACAAGAAAAAGTTCAAAGAGGTTGTCTGTTCCATGTTTAGTGCCCAAAAAGCAAGCCTTGACTTTCAAGTTTAAATAGGAGGCAGACAGTTAATTTATGTAATTCGAAATCTACCAATGCAATATCATAAGTCGTCCATCAAATAAGGAATTTGGAAATCAAAATCAGCGAATGCTTAAAAGTAAATAGCTCCACAACCAGGAACTCCCTATTGCACAAACATGAGCATTTTATTTAATCCCATTTTAAGAACTATAAGCAGTAAATTTAACACTTCAACGAGTAGACATGACAATGAAGGAAAATTCATGCAGCTCCAAGTTTAAGACAGAAAATAGGTTTACACAATATGGAGCCACCCTAACAGCTTCCGTAAACAACAGGAAACAGTTCATAACATGTAACACACTAGTTCTCCCTTTACATGGCGCTTAACCAAGGCAAGCATAACCACATATTGACTTATTATATTGTCATGAGGATGCAGCCAAAGCTGCCCAGATATATGAATGCTCTCTCACTTGTTCCACCAATGGAGGAAATCCTTGCGCCTGTTAATCTTCTTCTGCAGCTGCAGAATTCCATAGAGTAAGGCCTCAGCAGTGGGAGGGCAACCCGGAACATAGATGTCAACGGGGACAATCCTATCACAACCTCTAACAACAGCGTATGAATAGTGGTAGTATCCACCACCATTTGCACAGCTTCCCATAGAGATAACCCACCGAGGATCAGGCATTTGGTCATAAACCCTGCAAGCAATATTCAGTGCAAGGTCAAAAAACCTTACCTCTCCCTGCATATAAGTTGCAACATATTTGACACAGAGTGGACTACCAGCATCACAAGAAACATGCATTTTTATGCAATTCAAAGTAATGCAATCATGTCAATTGGTAGAAAGCTTAAACAGTGAGCAGGTTTTAACCATGAAACACTATGAATACACCACCTCCATAGCCCCTGTAACCATTTCTTACATTCATAAAAGCTTGCAACTTTGATTTAAGCTCCTTTACCAAATCCTTCTTATGCTCATACACCACAAATGACTCAAGTTTGGTCCAGGTCCTTTTTTATTATTATTGATGGGTCTTGAACCCTACGACAGACCTCACCCTCCACCAAGCACTTATAAGGGGGAGGAGGTGCCAATTGAGTTACAACTTATCGGCAAGTTTGGTCAAGTCTTCACTTATTTTCTCCACAAACCAAGTTTTGAGTAAGGCTTTTTGGATTATATTTGGCGCATACTTGTGTATCAAAATGCTATGAATTCATTCATGAACAACATAAGCATGTTGTTTAACTAACTTCTTTACCAACCTGAAAGCCAAGTTGAACATTAAGTTCCAAGCCTGATTCTATAAAAGCATAAAACCCAATGAGGCACGATAAAATGCTCTATTAGGCAGTAATAGAAGTCTTATAACACAAACAAGCAAGCTAAGATATGCTTCAGAACAACCCTGAACGTGGCAAAGCCAAAATCAACCAACCTTATACGTCTTGTTTGGTTAAAGAAACTGTCATATGCAACCTAGGGTAAGATGTGACAATAATGAAGTCATATCTCTTAGAGTAACACTCCAGCCACATGCATTCCAACTGGATTGCTTAATTATTAGTCTCTTCTCTACGGAAAGGGTGGTGTTACTAAACCATTTATGCAATAGATATCTGTAAGTCACTTACCTATTAGTCCTTGATGGTTCAAAGAGTAGAGAAGTTGCTGTTTCAATCATTTATATCCCACTTTATCTACTACTAGCCTCATCACACGCGCTTCGCGCGTGTAATGAGGCTTTCTTCCTTTTTAGTGGTAGTTGCATTAAAAAAACTTTGTTTTTTTATTTTATATAATAATTTTTATTTTGAGAATTTAATTTATTAGTGGATAAATCAATTTGAAAATCAATAAGAGAGTGACCCTAATTTTTAGGCATTGTTTTAGTGGAAGTTATATATATAATTTTTATTTTGAGAATCTAATTTATAAGTGAATAAATTAATTTGAAAATCAACAGAAAAGTGACCCTAATTTTTAGGCATTGTTTTAGTGGAAGTTAGGGTTGTATTTTTACTTGATTGTCCTTTAGTTTTGTCTCTACTTAAATATAGGGATGTAGGGGTATTTTAGAACAAAAAAAATCCGGTCCAAACAAGTGCAGCCTCTTAAATAGTAGTATAGATATAAGTTTTAATGGTAGATGCAACAGAAGTTGCATAGGTAGCAAAGGTTGTTTGATGTTTGCGGCGATTACATCAATAAGGCTGGGGATAACCACACTTTGAATGATGTTGTTTTCTCTATAGTTGATCTAAGATTTTTGTTCCTTAGATCATTGTGTGAGTGAATGTGTAATCCATGCTTCTTTTCTAGATTTTGTTGAGCAGTTGTGCTTTGCTTGAATCTTTTAAGAGAACTTCTGTACATACTCAGTGTACTTCAGGGCTCTCCTCTTTTAGTTTTTTGATAACTAATAAAATTCATTCAAGAGAAATAAGCAGCACAACCCTAGTACCTTTTTTATATAATTAAAAATATATATCATTCAAAGCGAATACAAAATAAAACACTGTCCTAAAAAGAAAAATCACAATAAAACGCAAGCTATCCAAAAAAAGAAAGGAGTGTTGCCTAAAATCACCATCCACTTAAATACACTGCTTAGCAATGACTGCTTGATAACATTAATTGGATACTCTACAGAATAAAATATCCTATTGTTTCACTCTTGCCAATTTGTCAGCAAGATGCATAAGTACACAGATGTATACAAGCACAGATGTATACAAGAGAAACAAGGGTTCAAGACTCCTTAACTTTACTAATAAATAAGTAAATACAAGAGAAACAAACTAAAAGGAAACTATCATCTAAAATTCAAAAGATCAAAAAAATCCAACAAATTTGGGGAAGAGTGTAAACTATTAGCCACCATCCAATCATAGAGAAACCTTAGGTAGCTCTAGCCTCATACTCTTTTCTTTTCTGTTCTTCTTATCTTCTTCTTGGTGATAGCTTTACCCTCATTACTTACTACTTTAAAGACAATAGTATTAAAGATGTTTACTAATATACAATTTAGAAGCAATCTCTCATTGAAACTTGCTCTAATGCAACACAATAATGAAACACACTGGTACTTACAGCAATTGAAGCAAGAGCTGGATAAGGATCTGGAGCCTCATAAAGTTTTTGATAAATTTCAAGAAAAGCATTTTCTCCAAACTTTGCCCTCATGGTGAGATTGTTAACTTCTTCTTGGTATCCCTTAAGTAAAGAGTTAAACAAACTTAACTTTTCTTCTGCTGAAGCTTTCTTGAAATCTGTTATCAAAACAGTTTTAAATATAACACCAAAACAAATTGAAGCTAACGTGGCTAATAAAATAATAATAATATATTTAATTTAACATTTAAAAATGCCACTCAGCCAAAAAAAAAAAAAAAAAGGTCAGCATTTAAAAAATGTTCTTTTTTTTCATTAACCAAAATTTTCTTTTTATCCTTCCTGCACTCTCCCCATAACCAAACATTTCTAAATTTGGGTCATCAGGCTTGTACGGATCGAAGTTGTTTATCTCTATGTTTGTATGTGATGAACTTTGTTCTTTGTTTGGTGGCTAAGAAAATTGCTAGAAAACAAAGGAAATCTGGATCTAAACCCACTCTCTAAATCTGGATCTAAACTTGAAGGAGAATCTATAAATCTGAGTTGTCAAGCTTGTACGAATCAAATTTTTTAATACATATTGAACTTGTTTACCTCTATGTTTGTATGTGATGAACTTTATTCTTTGTTTGGTGGCTGAAAAAATTGCTAGAAAACAAAGGAAATTCTGGATCTAAGCTTGAAGGAGAATCAGGAGATTAGGAGAATCTCTAAATCTGGGTTGTTAGGCTTGTATTTGTATTTGACGAACTTTCTTCTTCATTTGGTGGCTGAGAAATCCTGAAAAACAAATGAAAATGCAGGAAAGAGTATTTTTTGGCCCCCTTTGAATTCTAACCCATCACTTTCCTTTCCTTTCTTTCTGTCTTTCCTTTTTCATACTCTAAAAAATTTCTTCGATTCCTTTAATTTCCTGAGGTTTGATCTTCTCCTGGCATTGTTCTACGGATTCATGTTTAAAAAGTGCCTTAGCACTTATAATTTCCAATACCATAACCAAACAGTATTTTTCCTTTTTTAATTCCTTAATTTGTGTTTGATTTTTTGTGTGATTTTTCAATGCATGTATAGATAGAGAAAAATAAAGTTCATGGAGAAAGCATTGAACAGAATTATGGGACAGGTGGCGAAGGTGCTGTACATAGTGGTGGTGGATTAGGATAAGGACGAAGAAGACATCATCAGAAGAGGAAAAAAAAAGGGAATGAGTCCATTTAGATATGTTTGGTTCTGGGTAAAGTCCAGGAAAGATAAGAAGAAAAATGAAAATTTTGGTTAAAGAAAAAAAAAAATAATATTTTTAAATGCTGACTTGTTCTCTTTTTTCTTTTTTCTTTTTTCTTTTTTCTTTTTTCGCTGAGGTGGCATTTTAAAATGTCAAATAATTTTATTTTATTTTATTATCCATGTCAACTTCAAGCGTATCACGATGCCATTTGACACAGAGGTGTTTCCCATTAGAGAGTTAATGGTAGAGACCAAATTGACTACTACAAAAATGTAGGGACCCCAAAATAGTATTTTAGACAAACTTTTTTTTTTTTGATAAGTAGCGTAAGGATATTATTAATAATAGAAAAAGTGCCAAGCCAAGTACATTGGGGATGTACTATGGGGGCACAAATCAAGAGACCAAAGTACAACAGTCAAGAAAAAAAGAAAAAGACAAACTAGAAAAATGAGAAAAGACCACACTCCATTCAAAGAGAGTGTGCAAGAAAAAAGACTTAATCCCTAGCAGTACTTTAATCTCTAGCAGTATTTTAGACAAACTATAACCCATGACCATATTATGAAGCTCATTCCATAGACCACAGTACTTATACCATTTATGCTTTTGTTTGGTTGCGAAATGTAAGGAGGATAGGAAAAAATAGAAGTAAAGAAGGGACTAATATTTTCTATTGTAACTATTTGGTAAGAGGCGTAGAAAGTAGAGAGAAAACAAAGCGTCTTGTATTATATTTATTTTATATCCAACGTATAAAATTGTTTTCAATAAACTAAAGGGATAATATTGTCAATAACCTATTCAAGACATTTTCTCTCATGTTTCCTCCCATTTTGGAAAAATTAAAAATGGTTAGCTTGGATATAAAATAATCATCTCTCCTTTTTTTTTTCACCATAGAAAGAACATCAATCCATCTTCCATTTTCTCACCACCATTTCCTCTCCTTTCACTTTTCCACACCCCCAAACACACTCTTTAGAGAACATACAGTTTTCTAATCTTCTAAACCATTTGCCAAATACAAATCATTACCGTTACAATCCTTTACATGTAAGCCCCATTAACATCAACCTATATTGCACATCATACTAATATTTATGTTTGACTATTGAGAATCAAGTACGCATGGATTATCCATCTTTCCCCCCCTTAATTGGAAAGTTGCACACATTATGTGAGTTTTGAACCCACAACCTCACCCTTCTCCCATAAGAATCATCTCTCCTTTTTTCTTTCCTTCCACTTTTCTACTCTACCAAATAAAATATGTTAATCCATCTTCCATTTTCTATCCATCATTTTCTCTCATCTTTCTTTTCTACCCTACCAAACACACTCTTTGAGAACATACAGCTCTCAGACCTTCTAAACTGTTTGCCAAATATAACTTATTACCATCACTATCCTCAGCGTCGAAACTCCATTAATGTCATCCTATGTAATATTCATACTAATATCTATGTTTGACCAATAAGGATCACGCACCAACGGATTATCAATCCCTTCTATTTGCCCTAAGTTACACTCATTGCATTAGTTTTATGATCTACAACTTCACCCTTCACCCATTCCTATAGCAGAAGGAAGTATACTGACCTTAATTCAATTATTCTACCATCACAATCTCTCACAACCATGTTGTAGCACACCCTATCCATCCCATTTGAGGGGGAAAAAAAAAGATTAACACAAGCAGCCACCATACTAATCACTATGTCTTCCACACATCAAACTCCATAACAAAATTCGACCGACCAACCCGCCAAGTTAGCGAAAACCTAGGAAGCATGAATACGGGTACAACACGAGAAATTTGTTAAAAATTTATAACATGACACTGATACGACTCCCAAATGAAGTGTGCGTAGGCAAAAATCCACCGTTAACAATTACTCAAGAAATTAACACAAGCAATCCAAGTCAAATCCCAGACAACTAGCCAAGAGCTTCGTAGCTCAACTATTGTAACCATTGAATTATCCAAAAAAAAAAACCACAATAACCTAAAAGAAAGTAACTAAAAAGGAAAGTAAATCACATGAGATCCAACACATCACACATCTTATTTTCTCTGCAACCAAACAGTAAACTAACCCCACCCCCCACCCCAAAAAAAACAACAACAACAATCACAAAAACCATAAGCAACCAAAAATAAATGAAAATGAAATCTGAAAGAAGAAATATATACTTGCGGAGAGCAGGGGCCATCTTGTTGGTGAGAGTGCCAGCGACGATCATGCAATCGGACTGGCGTGGGCTGGGCCGGAAGATGATACCGAAACGGTCCAGATCGTAGCGAGCAGCACCGGTGTGCATCATTTCGACGGCGCAGCAAGCAAGTCCGAAAGTCATGGGCCAGATGGACCCAGTCCGGGCCCAGTTCATGAGGTCGTCGACTTTCGAGATCACGAACTCCGCCGCCTTCGAGAGGCCCGCGGGCGGTGGGCCCCGGGCATAGGGGGCCGGAGTAGTGGCGGAAACGCCGGCGGGTGCGGTGGTGGTAGAGAGGAGGCGCTGTGAGAGTGCTGGGATTATTGAGCTTGAGAGGCGGTGGGGAGTTCGGGTTACTAGAGCCATGACTAGAGAAAAAGAAAAGAAAGAGAGTTGAAAGTTGAAATGTTTTGACAGTGGCTCCGGTGGAGGTGAGTGTGCGGTTATTTCGGTGGAACTCTCTACTCTCTAGATTGGGGGAAGGAAGTCAGGAAAGAAAGAAACCCAACAGAAGAGAAAATATATGGGAAGTAGATTTCCTACGGTTTGGTTTTGTACAGTTCGGTTTAATAAACGAATTGGGTGTTGTGTGTGTATCACCTTATAACCCGCTCCGTTAAAGTAACTGTCTTGCTTGTGGCGTGTGAATTTAACAAAAAAAAATATTTACTGCTTCTGTTTTGGGGTTGCCTCTATAGGATCCCACATCGGGCAGTTGTGTGTATGTGTTTCTCCTTATAATTCGCTATGCGCAAGTAACTGCATTGCTTGTAACGTATGAGTTTAACGAAAAAATATTTACTACTTTTGCTAGGGAATTGCCTCTATACGATCCCACATCAGACAGTTGTTTATGTGTGTGTTTCTCCTTATAACTCGCTCCGTGCAAGTAACTACCTTACTTGTGGCATGTGAGTTTAACCAAAAAAAATAAACGAATTGGGTTGGGACTATCTACTTTCTAGTTTTTAGTTTGAAGTTTGGACCAACTTATTTTTAACGAGAATTTACTTAATTTAAAATGTTGTAAACATATTATTTCTCTTTTTTTAAAGCAAAACGTGATATTGTTTATATTTTATCATTTATCAAGTAAGATACCAAATTTTTCATAAGTATTATGGTGGTATATTGGGATTAATACATTATAATTGAAGTGTCAATGATGAACCCCTCGTACGCTCCTACTCTCATAGTAGCAGCCTCACTCATATGGTCATAAGATTAATATATATACCTGAGTTTTTATTTTTTATATATAAATTTTATTTTAAGAATCTAATTTATAAGTGGATAAAAAATTTGAAAATCAACAGAAAAGTGATCCTATTTTTTAGGCAATGTTTTAGTGTAAATTAGAGTTGTATTTTTACCAGATTGTCCTTAGATTTATCTCTACTTAAATATAAGAGTGTAGGGACATTTTTGAACAAAAAAATAAATGAGGATTTCAAATAAAGAAAACTCCTTAAATAGTAGTATAGATAAATGAGAAATATTGCTAAAAAAGTTGTGAATTAAAAATGTTCGTTATTTATACATGCATGTTATTTTTAGGGCCCATACACTCATAACTGCACGAATAAAATCTTTTGTGCATTTTCATTTTAAATAATTAATTAATAGAAAAGTGAGAAAAAGAAAAAACAAAAGAGGTGGTTGACGTCAATCAAATGGTATATTTTTTAATTGACAGATTGCAGTACACGCAATCAAATAGTAAGATAGCATATTTCTTATTCTTTTTTGCTAATTAGCATATTTCTTATTCTTAAAATCGATGATTTCGATAGATAATAAGGAAACAAAACGATAATTTTAATAATTTTTCTAGTAAAAAAAACATTTGAGATTAATAAAAAGGAATTTTAAGGAAATTTTATTTTCGTTTTAACTGTTCATTTTATTATAAAATACTACAAATAACACTAAGCTTTTTTAATCTAAATAAGACAATATTTATGTTAACGATTAATTTTAGTAGATATAACACTTGAAGGGAAAAAAATAGAAAAGTAAGAATTTGTTGCAAACTAAGTTACACAAAATGCACACGTGTCAAGTAGTCATTTGGTGAAATATTCAATATTGATAAAAAAGTTTTCAATCTTGATAAAGGAGTTAGTTACTGCAAACTAAGATTTGCAGCAAATCTTTGCCCAAATGGAAGTCCTTGCCAAAAAATGGACCGAAGGATTCTCGGAAAACAAGAAACAGAAGAAGCCAACCTAAATCCGTTTCTGCAGTGGGTCAAAATCAGACTCAGACAGGGAGTACTCATCGACTTAAAGCAAACTTTAATGTTATGACTAATGAGGCAAAACTAACATAGCATGTGTCTTACGTTGCTCTGCATGCCCGCTTTTACAGTTGGTTTCTTCACCCGCCACTTGTTCTCACGCCAATCACTTATTGCGTATGATAGTGAAACTGAGTCACGGCTACCGCTAGTCTAGTCTTCTCCAAACTCCGTTATCATCGATGTCTTTGTAATATCTAAGTTACCTGTATTTCGGGAAGCATTTAAACGAATCGACTTATGGATGGAGGATAGTGGAATCACTTTCGCGTGGATTATTTTGGGAAATATAACTGGAAAATAACTGCAGGGAATCCCTAAACTATGTATGCCAAAGACCACATTGATAAATAGAGGTTTTTAGCGGCCTTTGTAAAAGGAGCCAAAACAGGTTTTAAAAACACTTATTAGAGATCCAAAGGCCAAAAGTTCAGACGAAATATGGTGAGAAAAATTAAACATTTGAGAGGGACTTTCAACCATTATCAAAGAACTTACTAATAACGTGTGTAACATTTGATTTAACAAAGTACACTAGACCAACATATTATATTTTTGAATTTATGAATAGGGTAAGTAGCCTTCACCAAAGCACCCAACCTCAGAAAAGTAGAGACCTATTGAAAAACATATTTGAGTTGAAGAAGAAAAGAGTGGCTAGCATGAGGTGTTCTACCCCCAAAGCCAGATATACGATTACATGGATCACAACAAATTAGCAAAATCCCAAGGAGAAGAAAGAATGGTTAGAATGTGAGACAGCAATAAACATGACAATATTTCACAATCCTATAATTTTAAGATCAAATAATACAAGGTTGAAGCCCCAATGCATCGATGAGAATTGAAGCACCATAATAGTTCCTTTCCCCCAGCTTCATGTTGAGACCCCCATTGGTTTGAAACTTATCAGCACCATTAGCATCCTTTCAGTTGCAGTGAAGCAAATGTCACATTTTCTTCAACCTATTAAGAAACAGCACAACTAGCAATGCCTAGCCAGCCTGGAGCAAAAGATAGTTGGGTAAAATTTTCCAAATTGCAGTCTGGAATCCTGAGGTTGGGAGAAAGGCAAGAGTTTTTTTAAGTGTCAGATATTCTGAAAAAATGGTGCAGCTTCAAAATCAGTGATAGGGGAGGAAGGCAAAGCAGTGTTTGCCAAATCAACCAGAGGAGCTTTGTCTGGCAAAAAAGTCTTCCAGGACCCTCTTTACGCATAATACATGTAAAGGCTATTTGAAGCAGCACAGGCAATTGAGTTCTCGGTTGGATGCCATGCTAGATGTAGCAACTTTGTGGTGAAATCAAAAGCATTTCCATTGGCATCAACTCCAGATGTATCAGCTCCTGTTACAGTTGAAATGGAAAAAAGATGCGCAGAGACACAAGTCAAACTTTATAACACAATTATAAACAAACACTACAAGAAAAGTTTGGGACAGAATCAAAAGATTACTTTCCCAGGGTTTGTATTGGTCTACAAAATGAACTACATACCTCATACAAATTGTATATCAACTGAACAGTGACTCACCATCATGTGAAATTGTACTTCAATATAATTAAGTCAACTAGGGAAATTTAGGTGGAAAAATACACTGATCACACTAGCTTAACAAATTCATTATGTACAAGTCAAAGTAATTGAGTTTTACAGCCAAGGGGATAAAATTATCAGCAACACGCATATTTAAGTTTTGGAGACTTTAGACTAAAGCATATTCAAGTTAAATGTGTCAGAATAACGGTTTAATTATTAAGCTTAAGCTTTTGGGGCAACTTATAATTCATCATGGTATCAAAGTATACAGTTCTGAGTTCAACCCTATCTCCAATCTACCACCCATTCAAAAGTAGAAATTCTCACTTGTTGGGCCCCACTTATTAAGGGAGTCTAGGCTCAGGCTGCTCAGTGGCTCACACGTGAGGGAGAGAGTTAGAATAATGGTTAAATGATTAAATTAACTATTTACTAATAGCTTAACCTTTTGGGACAACTGGTAATTTATCAGAAGGTTAACAAAGACATACCTCGTCTGAGCACACGAGGAAGAGTGCTTAGAGATTTTGAAGGCCTTGTTGGTGTTTGGACTTGTCTCCTGGAAGTGCATGAAATAAATAAAATCATATTATATAAAGACAAAAGATTGAAGGAGAGTTTTTTCGGGCAATTAAATAATGCTATTCAATTAGATAGAAGACTAGTCAAACAAGTTCAAGAGCTGATGCAGCTATTATCATTGTCATACACCTATATTAATATGATGTACATTTTCAGAAAATACCTCATAGGGTTTTTGCTGGCTTCCAATGTTGTTGCTTCTGTGCTGCCTTCAGAACAACCAAACACACGGAACAGATTGCTGGAATCACAGACAAATATTGCATCAAACATTGTGGTGCACATATCATGATTTAACTTACGGTGGTAAAAGAGGATCGTGCAGGAAAAAATATTGCATCAGACATCAAGTTGCAGGTATCATGCTTAGGTGTTTTACACTTTTACTAATGATAATAAAAAAATTCATGCAATATGGTTAAAGCAGACCTGTAGGAACCTGTTGCCACGCGATGTCCATCTCCACTTAGACAGCACTCAAATTTGTCGAAGATAGAATCATTTTCATATAAATCACACAGCTGACCAAGGTAAAGAACTAAAATAAATTGCATTGTATATGATAAATGCATCAGCTCCATTCTATATCATAAAGAACTAATAAAGGCTTTCTGAAGGAATGCGTCACCTTAGGTCTTAAATATTCATGAACCTGAAAAGTTGCAACTGGGCCACGATCCATATTTATGTCCCACAGCTGACAACCAAGAAAACAAAACTAAATGAGGAGAAAGTTGGAGATCAAAAATGGATTAGCATATCTTCTCCATTCAAATTCTATTAAATATCAAACTTGATGCAGATCAAGGGATTACAAATTTTCTTTTTTATTTGGTAAGTTAACATGCACAGCCCATGGGTTTTGACCCTACAACCTCAACCTCTAACCATTCTTGTGGGAAGAGGATGTGTCATTTGAGCCAAAGCTCATTCGCTAGATCAAAGGATTACAATACCTCTGTAGCAATCTTAATCAGAATAATTAGTTTTTAAACTAATCTTTTTTTTTTTAATAAAACGGCAGAAAAGTACTCTTATTCAAAATAAGACCAAGGCACTATTGCTTAAATGAAAGATGAAATACAGCTAACACAAAGCTATTAACTTCTTCTACACATACCAGATAGCATAAAAAAACCATCCAGCACTAAGAAGTTCAGTTCTAGATATAATGCATTTGTGATTCACAGAAATAGGAACTTAAAAAATAGAAATATGAACCTTAAGGGTCATGTAGTCACGACTAAGTATATGTCTTCCATCTTTAGCAAACTTAATATCTGAAATTGAGGCAATTATCTCAGTGAAAAAAGACCTTGTACCAGGCACTTCTGGTTCCTCAAACCTGTACCAGTGAAAAGCATTATAAAAACCTACAAGTCAAAAAGTGAATGTATCCAAAAATATTCTCACACTTCCTTTTCTTTTGACAAGTAAACACTGCTTACACACCAAGATGCAAATAAAAGATGAGGAAAGTAAGTAGACAAGACAAAAGACTGATAGACAGCTTACAATTTGCTATGAGTATCACATAACGCTGACTGCCGCATATCAATGAGACGGATTGAGCCCCTTGAGCTACTGTATGCTAACGTATTACAGTGAGTAGGATGAAACTCCGCTGATGTTATCACCTCTGCACAAGTAAATTCGAGCAATGAGAATGCCGAAATTCTTTGATCACATTAGCATTTTAAATTATGTATGAAATTGAGTTGTGTACATAAATAAAACATTTCAATAATCAACAAAACTCAATGAGAAACAGATAAAATGTCTTCTCATCCATTCACCCCAGCAAAGGGGAGAGAATTAGAAAGTATAACTAAGAAAAACAGAAACACCAGAAAGAATGATGCTTTATCTATTCGAATAGAGTTTTCTTTTAGCACATCCAAATCCTTTTTTTTTTCTTTTTTCTTTTTTAATAAGTAACACATCCAAATCCTTTAAACTAAGAATGATAAAAAGATCCGTCAAATCATTTAATTTGCCACTCAGAATGCCATGGGTTCTACCAGTAAGATCCTCCATGTTTGCAGGCTTGACGTCAACAATATTGAAACTTTGGCTGCTAATTTCTAAGTTCCAAAGATTTATTCGCAGATCATCCGCAGAGATAAAAGTTTCACCATCACTACAAAAAGGGGAAAAAAGAATATAAGTAATCAGTGAATGTCATGGACATGATAGCCATACATATGATGCATTTCCAGAGAAAATAATCAAACATCACTACAGGCATGCATATTGCATAGAAAAAGACTTTTTTTTTTTTTTTAGCTTCGTGGTCGTCCTTTGGTGAATCGTTGTTATTTGTGCTGTTGTAATGCGGAATCTGTGGATCACCTGTTACTTTTTTGTCTGATAGCTCATTCTTTGTGGATGCATATGCTTCAGTTGTTTGGGATCGATTGGGTCATGCCAGGTTCAGTTGAGGACTTATTATTCTGTTGGTTTCATTGGCTTGGGAAGCATAGTTCTGATATCTGGGATTTGGTCCCAGGCTGTTTAATGTGGACTATTTGGTCTGAGCGGAATCGGCGGGCTTTTGAGGATGAGGAGAAAACTGTGGTTCAGTTATTAAGTTGTGCCAAAGGACCCTCTTTGATTGGTCTCGATGTTGGGGTTTCTCAGATTGTTCTACCCTTACGGATTTTATTTCCTCTATTAGAATAGATTAGGGGCTGTTTTTTTTGTCTTGTTGTTTCTTTTTTTTCCTTTGTTCACTACCGTGAACTCTTTGTGTTTCTCTTGCTTTTCTTTTATTAATAATATTCTATTCTTACTTATCAAAAAAAAAAAAATTGTTCTACGGATTCATGTTTAAAAAGTGCCTTAGCACTTATAATTTCCAATACCATAACCAAACAGTTTTTTTTTTTTTTTTTTAATTCCTTAATTTGTGTTTGATTTTTTGTGTGATTTTTCAATGCATGTATAGATAGAGAAAAATAAAGTTCGTGGAGAAAGCATTGAACAGAATTATGGGACAGGTGGCGAAGGTGCTGTACATAGTGGTGGTGGATTAGGATAAGGACGAAGAAGACATCATCAGAAGAGGAAAAAAAAAGGGAATGAGTCCATTTATATATGTTTGGTTCTGAGTAAAGTCCAGGAAAGATAAGAAGAAAAATGAAAATTTTGGTTAAAGAAAAAAAAAAGAATATTTGTAAATGCTGACTTGTTCTCTTTTCTCTTTTTTCTTTTTTCTTTTTTCTTTTTTCGCTGAGGTGGCATTTTAAAATGTCAAATAATTTTATTTTATTTTATTATCCATGTCAACTTCAAGCGTATCACGTTGCCATTTGACACGGAGGTGTTTCCCATTAGAGGGTTAATGGTAGAGACCAAATTGACTACTACAAAAATGTAGGGACCCCAAAATAGTATTTTAGACAAACTTTTTTTTTTTGATAAGTAACGTAAGGATATTATTAATAATAGAAAAAGTGCCAAGCCAAGTACATTGGGGATGTACTATGGGGGCACAAATCAAGAGACCAAAGTACAACGGTCAAGAAAAAAAGAAAAAGACGAACTAGAAAAATGAGAAAAGACCACACTCCATTCAAAGAGAGTGTGCAAGAAAAAAGACTTAATCCCTAGCAGTACTTTAATCTCTAGCTGTATTTTAGACAAACTATAACCCATGACCATATTATGAAGCTCATTCCATAGACCACAGTACTTATACCATTTATGCTTTTGTTTGGTTGGGAAATGTAAGGAGGATAGGAAAAAATAGAAGTAAAGAAGGGACTAATATTTTCTATTGTAACTATTTGGTAAGAGGCGTAGAAAGTAGAGAGAAAACAAAGCGTCTTGTATTATATTTATTTTATATCCAACGTATAAAATTGTTTTCAATAAACTAGAGGGATAATATTGTCAATAACCTATTCAAGACATTTTCTCTCATGTTTCCTCCCATTTTGGAAAAATTAAAAATGGTTGGCTTGGATATAAAATAATCATCTCTCCTTTTTTTTTTCTCCATAGAAAGAACATCAATCCATCTTCCATTTTCTCACCACCATTTCCTCTCCTTTCACTTTTCCACACCCCCAAACACACTCTTTAGAGAACATACAGTTTTCTAATCTTCTAAACCATTTGCCAAATACAACTCATTACTGTTACAATCCTTTACATGTAAGCCCCATTAACATCAACCTACATTGCACATCATACTAATATTTATGTTTGACTATTGAGAATCAAGTACGCATGGATTATCCATCTTTCCCCCCCTTAATTGGAAAGTTGCACACATTATGTGAGTTTTGAACCCACAACCTCACCCTTCTCCCATAAGAATCATCTCTCCTTTTTTCTTTCCTTCCACTTTTCTACTCTACCAAATAAAATATGTTAATCCATCTTCCATTTTCTATCCATCATTTTCTCTCATCTTTCTTTTCTACCCTACCAAACACACTCTTTGAGAACATACAGCTCTCAGACCTTCTAAACTGTTTGCCAAATATAACTTATTACCATCACTATCCTCAGCGTCGAAACTCCATTAATGTCATCCTATGTAATATTCATACTAATATCTATGTTTGACCAATAAGGATCACGCACCAACGGATTATCAATCCCTTCTATTTGCCCTAAGTTACACTCATTGCATTAGTTTTATGATCTACAACTTTATCCTTCACCCATTCCTATAGCAGAAGGAAGTATACTGACCTTAATTCAATTATTCTACCATCACAATCTCTCACAACCATGTTGTAGCACACCCTATCCATCCCATTTGAGGGGGAAAAAAAAAGATTAACACAAGCAGCCACCATACTAATCACTATGTCTTCCACACATCAAACTCCATAACAAAATTCGACCGACCAACCCGCCAAGTTAGCGAAAACCTAGGAAGCATGAATACGGGTACAACACGAGAAATTTGTTAAAAATTTATAACATGACACTGATACGACTCCCAAATGAAGTGTGCGTAGGCAAAAATCCACCGTTAACAATTACTCAAGAAATTAACACAAGCAATCCAAGTCAAATCCCAGACAACTAGCCAAGAGCTTCGTAGCTCAACTATTGTAACCATTGAATTATCCAAAAAAAAAAACCACAATAACCTAAAAGAAAGTAACTAAAAAGGAAAGTAAATCACATGAGATCCAACACATCACACATCTTATTTTCTCTGCAACCAAACAGTAAACTAACCCCACCCCCCACCCCAAAAAAAACAACAACAACAATCACAAAAACCATAAGCAACCAAAAATAAATGAAAATGAAATCTGAAAGAAGAAATATATACTTGCGGAGAGCAGGGGCCATCTTGTTGGTGAGAGTGCCAGCGACGATCATGCAATCGGACTGGCGTGGGCTGGGCCGGAAGATGATACCGAAACGGTCCAGATCGTAGCGAGCAGCACCGGTGTGCATCATTTCGACGGCGCAGCAAGCAAGTCCGAAAGTCATGGGCCAGATGGACCCAGTCCGGGCCCAGTTCATGAGGTCGTCGACTTTCGAGATCACGAACTCCGCCGCCTTCGAGAGGCCCGCGGGCGGTGGGCCCCGGGCATAGGGGGCCGGAGTAGTGGCGGAAACGCCGGCGGGTGCGGTGGTGGTAGAGAGGAGGCGCTGTGAGAGTGCTGGGATTATTGAGCTTGAGAGGCGGTGGGGAGTTCGGGTTACTAGAGCCATGACTAGAGAAAAAGAAAAGAAAGAGAGTTGAAAGTTGAAATGTTTTGACAGTGGCTCCGGTGGAGGTGAGTGTGCGGTTATTTCGGTGGAACTCTCTACTCTCTAGATTGGGGGAAGGAAGTCAGGAAAGAAAGAAACCCAACAGAAGAGAAAATATATGGGAAGTAGATTTCCTACGGTTTGGTTTTGTACAGTTCGGTTTAATAAACGAATTGGGTGTTGTGTGTGTATCACCTTATAACCCGCTCCGTTAAAGTAACTGTCTTGCTTGTGGCGTGTGAATTTAACAAAAAAAAATATTTACTGCTTCTGTTTTGGGGTTGCCTCTATAGGATCCCACATCGGGCAGTTGTGTGTATGTGTTTCTCCTTATAATTCGCTATGCGCAAGTAACTGCATTGCTTGTAACGTATGAGTTTAACGAAAAAATATTTACTACTTTTGCTAGGGAATTGCCTCTATACGATCCCACATCAGACAGTTGTTTATGTGTGTGTTTCTCCTTATAACTCGCTCCGTGCAAGTAACTACCTTACTTGTGGCATGTGAGTTTAACCAAAAAAAATAAACGAATTGGGTTGGGACTATCTACTTTCTAGTTTTTAGTTTGAAGTTTGGACCAACTTATTTTTAACGAGAATTTACTTAATTTAAAATGTTGTAAACATATTATTTCTCTTTTTTTAAAGCAAAACGTGATATTGTTTATATTTTATCATTTATCAAGTAAGATACCAAATTTTTCATAAGTATTATGGTGGTATATTGGGATTAATACATTATAATTGAAGTGTCAATGATGAACCCCTCGTACGCTCCTACTCTCATAGTAGCAGCCTCACTCATATGGTCATAAGATTAATATATATACCTGAGTTTTTATTTTTTATATATAAATTTTATTTTAAGAATCTAATTTATAAGTGGATAAAAAATTTGAAAATCAACAGAAAAGTGATCCTATTTTTTAGGCAATGTTTTAGTGTAAATTAGAGTTGTATTTTTACCAGATTGTCCTTAGATTTATCTCTACTTAAATATAAGAGTGTAGGGACATTTTTGAACAAAAAAATAAATGAGGATTTCAAATAAAGAAAACTCCTTAAATAGTAGTATAGATAAATGAGAAATATTGCTAAAAAAGTTGTGAATTAAAAATGTTCGTTATTTATACATGCATGTTATTTTTAGGGCCCATACACTCATAACTGCACGAATAAAATCTTTTGTGCATTTTCATTTTAAATAATTAATTAATAGAAAAGTGAGAAAAAGAAAAAACAAAAGAGGTGGTTGACGTCAATCAAATGGTATATTTTTTAATTGACAGATTGCAGTACACGCAATCAAATAGTAAGATAGCATATTTCTTATTCTTTTTTGCTAATTAGCATATTTCTTATTCTTAAAATCGATGATTTCGATAGATAATAAGGAAACAAAACGATAATTTTAATAATTTTTCTAGTAAAAAAAACATTTGAGATTAATAAAAAGGAATTTTAAGGAAATTTTATTTTCGTTTTAACTGTTCATTTTATTATAAAATACTACAAATAACACTAAGCTTTTTTAATCTAAATAAGACAATATTTATGTTAACGATTAATTTTAGTAGATATAACACTTGAAGGGAAAAAAATAGAAAAGTAAGAATTTGTTGCAAACTAAGTTACACAAAATGCACACGTGTCAAGTAGTCATTTGGTGAAATATTCAATATTGATAAAAAAGTTTTCAATCTTGATAAAGGAGTTAGTTACTGCAAACTAAGATTTGCAGCAAATCTTTGCCCAAATGGAAGTCCTTGCCAAAAAATGGACCGAAGGATTCTCGGAAAACAAGAAACAGAAGAAGCCAACCTAAATCCGTTTCTGCAGTGGGTCAAAATCAGACTCAGACAGGGAGTACTCATCGACTTAAAGCAAACTTTAATGTTATGACTAATGAGGCAAAACTAACATAGCATGTGTCTTACGTTGCTCTGCATGCCCGCTTTTACAGTTGGTTTCTTCACCCGCCACTTGTTCTCACGCCAATCACTTATTGCGTATGATAGTGAAACTGAGTCACGGCTACCGCTAGTCTAGTCTTCTCCAAACTCCGTTATCATCGATGTCTTTGTAATATCTAAGTTACCTGTATTTCGGGAAGCATTTAAACGAATCGACTTATGGATGGAGGATAGTGGAATCACTTTCGCGTGGATTATTTTGGGAAATATAACTGGAAAATAACTGCAGGGAATCCCTAAACTATGTATGCCAAAGACCACATTGATAAATAGAGGTTTTTAGCGGCCTTTGTAAAAGGAGCCAAAACAGGTTTTAAAAACACTTATTAGAGATCCAAAGGCCAAAAGTTCAGACGAAATATGGTGAGAAAAATTAAACATTTGAGAGGGACTTTCAACCATTATCAAAGAACTTACTAATAACGTGTGTAACATTTGATTTAACAAAGTACACTAGACCAACATATTATATTTTTGAATTTATGAATAGGGTAAGTAGCCTTCACCAAAGCACCCAACCTCAGAAAAGTAGAGACCTATTGAAAAACATATTTGAGTTGAAGAAGAAAAGAGTGGCTAGCATGAGGTGTTCTACCCCCAAAGCCAGATATACGATTACATGGATCACAACAAATTAGCAAAATCCCAAGGAGAAGAAAGAATGGTTAGAATGTGAGACAGCAATAAACATGACAATATTTCACAATCCTATAATTTTAAGATCAAATAATACAAGGTTGAAGCCCCAATGCATCGATGAGAATTGAAGCACCATAATAGTTCCTTTCCCCCAGCTTCATGTTGAGACCCCCATTGGTTTGAAACTTATCAGCACCATTAGCATCCTTTCAGTTGCAGTGAAGCAAATGTCACATTTTCTTCAACCTATTAAGAAACAGCACAACTAGCAATGCCTAGCCAGCCTGGAGCAAAAGATAGTTGGGTAAAATTTTCCAAATTGCAGTCTGGAATCCTGAGGTTGGGAGAAAGGCAAGAGTTTTTTTAAGTGTCAGATATTCTGAAAAAATGGTGCAGCTTCAAAATCAGTGATAGGGGAGGAAGGCAAAGCAGTGTTTGCCAAATCAACCAGAGGAGCTTTGTCTGGCAAAAAAGTCTTCCAGGACCCTCTTTACGCATAATACATGTAAAGGCTATTTGAAGCAGCACAGGCAATTGAGTTCTCGGTTGGATGCCATGCTAGATGTAGCAACTTTGTGGTGAAATCAAAAGCATTTCCATTGGCATCAACTCCAGATGTATCAGCTCCTGTTACAGTTGAAATGGAAAAAAGATGCGCAGAGACACAAGTCAAACTTTATAACACAATTATAAACAAACACTACAAGAAAAGTTTGGGACAGAATCAAAAGATTACTTTCCCAGGGTTTGTATTGGTCTACAAAATGAACTACATACCTCATACAAATTGTATATCAACTGAACAGTGACTCACCATCATGTGAAATTGTACTTCAATATAATTAAGTCAACTAGGGAAATTTAGGTGGAAAAATACACTGATCACACTAGCTTAACAAATTCATTATGTACAAGTCAAAGTAATTGAGTTTTACAGCCAAGGGGATAAAATTATCAGCAACACGCATATTTAAGTTTTGGAGACTTTAGACTAAAGCATATTCAAGTTAAATGTGTCAGAATAACGGTTTAATTATTAAGCTTAAGCTTTTGGGGCAACTTATAATTCATCATGGTATCAAAGTATACAGTTCTGAGTTCAACCCTATCTCCAATCTACCACCCATTCAAAAGTAGAAATTCTCACTTGTTGGGCCCCACTTATTAAGGGAGTCTAGGCTCAGGCTGCTCAGTGGCTCACACGTGAGGGAGAGAGTTAGAATAATGGTTAAATGATTAAATTAACTATTTACTAATAGCTTAACCTTTTGGGACAACTGGTAATTTATCAGAAGGTTAACAAAGACATACCTCGTCTGAGCACACGAGGAAGAGTGCTTAGAGATTTTGAAGGCCTTGTTGGTGTTTGGACTTGTCTCCTGGAAGTGCATGAAATAAATAAAATCATATTATATAAAGACAAAAGATTGAAGGAGAGTTTTTTCGGGCAATTAAATAATGCTATTCAATTAGATAGAAGACTAGTCAAACAAGTTCAAGAGCTGATGCAGCTATTATCATTGTCATACACCTATATTAATATGATGTACATTTTCAGAAAATACCTCATAGGGTTTTTGCTGGCTTCCAATGTTGTTGCTTCTGTGCTGCCTTCAGAACAACCAAACACACGGAACAGATTGCTGGAATCACAGACAAATATTGCATCAAACATTGTGGTGCACATATCATGATTTAACTTACGGTGGTAAAAGAGGATCGTGCAGGAAAAAATATTGCATCAGACATCAAGTTGCAGGTATCATGCTTAGGTGTTTTACACTTTTACTAATGATAATAAAAAAATTCATGCAATATGGTTAAAGCAGACCTGTAGGAACCTGTTGCCACGCGATGTCCATCTCCACTTAGACAGCACTCAAATTTGTCGAAGATAGAATCATTTTCATATAAATCACACAGCTGACCAAGGTAAAGAACTAAAATAAATTGCATTGTATATGATAAATGCATCAGCTCCATTCTATATCATAAAGAACTAATAAAGGCTTTCTGAAGGAATGCGTCACCTTAGGTCTTAAATATTCATGAACCTGAAAAGTTGCAACTGGGCCACGATCCATATTTATGTCCCACAGCTGACAACCAAGAAAACAAAACTAAATGAGGAGAAAGTTGGAGATCAAAAATGGATTAGCATATCTTCTCCATTCAAATTCTATTAAATATCAAACTTGATGCAGATCAAGGGATTACAAATTTTCTTTTTTATTTGGTAAGTTAACATGCACAGCCCATGGGTTTTGACCCTACAACCTCAACCTCTAACCATTCTTGTGGGAAGAGGATGTGTCATTTGAGCCAAAGCTCATTCGCTAGATCAAAGGATTACAATACCTCTGTAGCAATCTTAATCAGAATAATTAGTTTTTAAACTAATCTTTTTTTTTTTAATAAAACGGCAGAAAAGTACTCTTATTCAAAATAAGACCAAGGCACTATTGCTTAAATGAAAGATGAAATACAGCTAACACAAAGCTATTAACTTCTTCTACACATACCAGATAGCATAAAAAAACCATCCAGCACTAAGAAGTTCAGTTCTAGATATAATGCATTTGTGATTCACAGAAATAGGAACTTAAAAAATAGAAATATGAACCTTAAGGGTCATGTAGTCACGACTAAGTATATGTCTTCCATCTTTAGCAAACTTAATATCTGAAATTGAGGCAATTATCTCAGTGAAAAAAGACCTTGTACCAGGCACTTCTGGTTCCTCAAACCTGTACCAGTGAAAAGCATTATAAAAACCTACAAGTCAAAAAGTGAATGTATCCAAAAATATTCTCACACTTCCTTTTCTTTTGACAAGTAAACACTGCTTACACACCAAGATGCAAATAAAAGATGAGGAAAGTAAGTAGACAAGACAAAAGACTGATAGACAGCTTACAATTTGCTATGAGTATCACATAACGCTGACTGCCGCATATCAATGAGACGGATTGAGCCCCTTGAGCTACTGTATGCTAACGTATTACAGTGAGTAGGATGAAACTCCGCTGATGTTATCACCTCTGCACAAGTAAATTCGAGCAATGAGAATGCCGAAATTCTTTGATCACATTAGCATTTTAAATTATGTATGAAATTGAGTTGTGTACATAAATAAAACATTTCAATAATCAACAAAACTCAATGAGAAACAGATAAAATGTCTTCTCATCCATTCACCCCAGCAAAGGGGAGAGAATTAGAAAGTATAACTAAGAAAAACAGAAACACCAGAAAGAATGATGCTTTATCTATTCGAATAGAGTTTTCTTTTAGCACATCCAAATCCTTTTTTTTTTCTTTTTTCTTTTTTAATAAGTAACACATCCAAATCCTTTAAACTAAGAATGATAAAAAGATCCGTCAAATCATTTAATTTGCCACTCAGAATGCCATGGGTTCTACCAGTAAGATCCTCCATGTTTGCAGGCTTGACGTCAACAATATTGAAACTTTGGCTGCTAATTTCTAAGTTCCAAAGATTTATTCGCAGATCATCCGCAGAGATAAAAGTTTCACCATCACTACAAAAAGGGGAAAAAAGAATATAAGTAATCAGTGAATGTCATGGACATGATAGCCATACATATGATGCATTTCCAGAGAAAATAATCAAACATCACTACAGGCATGCATATTGCATAGAAAAAGACTTTTTTTTTTTTTTTT